>NC_141703.1:25986599-26241113 GCF_971803275.1 Cyanistes caeruleus
TATACGGGTCTAAAATGGCTGATTATGTAAATGTATATTGACTTAATATAATTATTCTCTTTAAATAGAAAACTTGACTGTAATATATTTATCTAGTGATACTTGCAGGTTTGTAGAGCTTGAGTGACATAATGCATTTTACTGTTTTAAATTCAGCATTTTATAAACACTGCTTTTTCATGTCTAGCAAAAAAATAAAATAAAACCAGCCCACAGATGCCATTAGTGTTACCTAATTTGTTTTCAGAGGCTTAGAAATTATATTAGAGTAATATGGGTATGAAATCACTAGGGTACATGCTTGAGAAGAAGAGAGAGATTTTAGATAAACTGTGAAGGGTAAACTGTAGTTCTTACTTTTTCTTTTTGCCTGCTTAATTGTAAAAGCTGTGTAAGGCTGGTTGAATAATCTGTAATGCAGCAAAATCAGGAAGATTTCTGCACAGTGGGTGGTGGTGCTCAGTGTGCCTGTGCATAGACAGGTACTTACTCTCCTGCCAGAGGAATAAAAGATGAGGTTCAGCATCCATTGGAAACCTGATCTGTATTTACAGATCATTTTAACTGCCTGTTGGTGAGCATCAAGTCATTCACAGGGGAAAATATCTCTGGGTGCCATCAGGCCTTTTCGGTGGTTATTTTTTTTTTGAGTCTTTATCTGACATTATGGGAGGAAGTGAGAGGCCTGCTGGAGTTCAGTGCACTCAGCGAGCTGGTGTACCAGCCTACAGCTGAACCTTCTGATTTATTTATTTAATTTGGCACAGTGGCTCAGAAGAAACTGAAGAACAATGATGAAGCTGTGTGGGAAGCCTGAAAGATACTCCTTTCCAGGCATTAGAGGCAGCATGGAATCAGGCTTGAAGGTGCTTGGCAGAAATTTAGTCAGTGAGCAATGGGAGGGTGGCAGCCAATTTTTTTTGTGACTAAAATAGAAATGATGTCTGGGATTGGTGGTAAATTGCACAGATTGTGATAGAAGTGGCTTATACTTGATGGGATAGAGAAAGTGGGGCAGTACAAAGAATTGCCAAATGAGGAGTGAGTGATAAAAATAATGGAAAAAGAAAATTACCTTTTCAGCGAGGTCCTAAATAATGTGAAGTGGGGCAGCACTGCCCTTCTGGAGGACATAGAACAGGACAGTGTAGTAGCAAAGGAAAGACAGGAGAGAAGTGAAGGAAAAGATAAGAGTCCTGACTTATACTGGGATGGATAGATAGGAGTGGCTATAACACTATCTGCAAAGTGATTGTCTGAATAGTGCTTGTTGCAAGTTATCATTTTACTTACCTTAAGACCAGATGAAAAACATATTGCAGGCACTGTGTTATAATTTTGTTTTCTTGTATGCTTTAATGTATCAAAATTGTGGAGGCCATTTTTATGTGCATTTAAATAAATTTAAATTAGGTAGGTTAGAATCCTCTGGAGCAGAGGAAAACATTCTTGGGTCAGTTTAGTTGCTCAGGTGACATAGTGCTTTAAATCCTTGGCAGTGTTCTGTGCAGTATTGCCTCATAATATAAGGGCAGTTGATATTAATATAGCAACCACTAGAACATTTGGTTTTGGGCAGAATTTGCCTCCTTAGTTAACTAAGGATAAATACTCAACTAAATCCTATGAGCTCCCAATAAATCAGTTCAAGTCTTTATGTAATGATTAATGTGGGAGTTTTTTTGAGGGTTATGTTATAGTATGGGATTTTTCTTAATTATTTTTTCCCCTCAGTTTATCTACCTTAGCATGAGTGCGTGAATCAGTGGAAATACTTGGGAAGAAATAAGTTGATAAAAAGACAGGAAAGTAGCTATACTCATTTACCATTTAGACAGACTGATTGAAATATCTACCTTAAAGTTATGAAGAAATTATAAAGTATTTGGTATGATTGTGTTCCTGCCCTAAAAAGGCACTTGTGTGCATATTGAAGGATGCACGAAATGGACCCTCTGGAGGAGTTCTACTGATGAGCAGTATTGAAGGAGGCAGAATTCTGGTAGTGTTTAAGAACACATCTGAAATATGACCCAGATTGTGGTGGTGGATCTTGTTTGAGACACAAAATCTAGCAGAAGAGGGGACCAAAATCAGAAAAGACTCCTGAAGTCCTAATTTTTCTGCATAACTTTGTTTTGATGTTTTGGTTTTGTGCACAGCTTGAACATATAGCGCTGATTTTTTTTTTTTTCCTTTGTCAGTCAGTAATTACACAGACAAAAAAAATTAAGTTCTTTTTTTTTGTCTCATTCATAATCCTTTCTTGGTTTTTAGGCCGTTGAAAATCTCTGTTCCTACAAAGTCTCTGCTACACTGTACAAACAGCTGCGACAAGTCTGTGAAGAACACGTGAAAGCACAAATCCTTCAGTTTAGAGAATATCCTTTTTTCATGCGCAGAAGTGGTTAGAATGGTTAGTTTAAGTCATTATTTTTTAAAACAAGACTTTGAAAAAATTGCACCAGTCAATGTGTTAAAGAGGTTCTTTGACTGTTTACATATTTTTAAATCAGTCAAAGGCAACTTTAGTCATCTGGGTGAACATCTAGCTTTTGTGTATTGACATGTAGCATGCTAATAAGAATGTATTTACCATTTTAATAGGGATGCAGGTTTTCCACTAAATGTAGAAAATGTCAATACCACTGTGAGATTTCTCAGCAGGTATGAATTTCTGGGGCAGGTGAGTAGTTGTGATGCTTAGAGAAGCAATACCTTAAATCACAGTGATTGCCAACAACAGTAAAAGAATTTTCAAACATAGTGCACCTGTTTGACCAGAAATAACTACTGGTCAGGAGTGATACATCACAGAGGCATTCAACAAGCCTTTGTGTATCTTATGTGTACCATGGGAGGTTCTTGGAAGAGACCTCTAAGTTCAGGGGATCATTTGGCTGTCTTGGGATGCATAGAAGGATGAAGTTTTATGGTAGATTTCCCCATGGATTACTGAAGTTACGTTGCTGGACTTTTCTGGCTGAATGGGTCACAGGAGTGCCTGTAGATCTGTGGACACCTAGCTGTAGCCAGCCCTGTTTTCTGAATCCAGTCAAGCTTTGCATGCTGAGAAGGTGCTTTATATCATAGGTGTCTTTCATGTAGTAGCCACAGGGTTGCATTTGCTAGAGCAGCAGATGAATAATCTTTTTCCACCTTCCTGTCCCCATATTCCAGAAAATGCCTTACCCACCAGTTGATGGATGGAGAGTGCCATGTATTAACAGATATTACAGCACTGGCTGCTGGCATTGTTTCCCAACTCTATCAGAAAATGATAGGATAAAGTAGTAAAGATAGGATAAAGTAGAAGGAAACACGAGGACAGGGCCCAGAATGAACCTCTTTTCCAGGTGAATGCTTTAAATGTGCTTTGGATTGTAACTCTTCAGTTTCTTGGTTCACTGCACTCCCCAGGTAGGTGCCTACACTCAGAATAATTTGGGGTTTTTAATTGTATGCAGCACCAATATGGTTTTGGGCTGTGTGGTTTTGGGTTTTTTGTGTGTTTTTTTGGATCCCATTTATGGCATCTGGCTTCTACATAGCACATTAATACAGTAGTCTTTAACATACCTGGTCTTTGAGAACCAAACCATACAGTCTTCTTTAAAGCAGTGTACAGCCATTTTTTGCATTCTTGCTTTTTCAGACTTCAGATGATGTAATAAAAAAAATGTTTTAAAGTTAGTGTTTTCAAACTTTACTTTCACCTTGCCCCCTTGACAGGGTGATGGTGGATTGGAGAGTTGAAAATTTGATATTTTCCAGGTGTACCACTTTGTATCCCAAGGGCATGAGATCAGATAAGTCAGATTTGGCCAGAATGAGCTGGAAATGATAATGTATGAGAGAGGAAGGTAAAGCCTCATTTAGATTTGCTTGTGAGACACATGATTCTATTATTTATAAATAACAGTTGGATCTGTTGTGTAATGAAGAAAACTCTGTAGATTACTTAGGGTGACCTGGAGATGTATATGAAAAGAGTGGTATTTGGATTTGTTGAGGATTATTTAGAACTGTAACTGCTTTTAAGAGATTAGGGTCATTCCTGTTGTGCACAGTGTGAACTCATTAAATGAACAAAATAACCTCTCCATCCCTCTCACCTGAGTTGGTGGCAAACGTGTGTTTGACGCTGGTGGGATTTCTTGTTTAAATCTGTATTAAGGTTACACAGTACAGCCACTAGATGGTATTACTGAAGAGCTGTGAGTGTTATTCCTTAAAAACACAGGGAGGCCTTCTGGAGAGCTGCCAGCCACTGTGCTGGGCAGCTCTGCAATTAACGGTTTATCCCTGGCAGGCACGGTAGCATTGGAATATCCATGGAGCAGCTTTGCCTAATGGCTGGCAAAGATCATCTCCAGAATCTGGCCTCTAAAGATACTGGCAAACTAGTTTTCCTTAATGGATGCTGTACAGATTCTCTGGATAGTCTTTTATTTTTAAAGAAGATAAATAAATGCTGGCAAGATCATTGCAGACAAATGGTAAGTTGAATGTTTGTTCAGAGTACATATCCTTGAGGTGTGAAATCTGGTTAAAATGAGTTTGTTACAGTTTTAACTTGGGCCTTCACTGCACCTCCTCCTCCAAGTTTCAGCATTGCTTTTCACTTTGCCCTTTGCTGGCTGAGGGAGCTTCTGTTGTTGAAATGTAGGTTCTCTTAACTCTGACTTTTATAGGTTCATATGAGATTTGAACATCACTCAGAAATATATTGGCACCTCTTTTGCTTTGGGTGGAAAGAAAAACTAACCAAGAAACACTGAAGTTGTTTGCTGTTCATGATTTTAAGTAACTGGAGAGTCTTTGCTTTTTGATAGCTCCAAGAGCTAGGTTAACTTGTGATTTATTTTTTTTTCCAAAGCAGAGGTGATTATCCTGAACATAGAGCTAAGAAACAGAGAGGATAAAGAACTGAAACTTGCTTTCTATTTGCCTTTTTTGTCTTCTACCTCCACAAAGATTTCTGTTACAGAGAGAAGTCCTCTCTGAAACATTATGAAAGCACTTGATGTAAACTGTGCCTTCAGGAAGGCATCACTATAATTCCAAACCCATTTTTTTACAATGAGTTTTTATTCCATTGTCACTTAGCTTTGGCTGCAGATGTCCTATATGGTTGAATTTCTATTTGCATTCCTCGAATCCACTGTTCTTTACTTTCCTGTGAGGTTTGGGCACAGGTATGTGATTTTTATCTGAGTTAAAAATGGAAGGTGTTAGGGAAACTACTTTAATTCAGCAGTCTGATGAAAACAGAGTTGAAGATACTGCCTTGAAAATGTAGTTAGCATGAACCTGTGTTTTCATAAAAGGGTTTTTACTGTGATCACAGTTTGCTTTAATTACTTCTAAGCATTTCTTTTCTTCTTTGAAGCAACATCTGTAGCAAGTGGCTTTCTTGCCTATGTGCTGGGTTAGCACTTGTGCTATATAAGAAAAAAAAAATCAACCTTGCTGCTGTTTTACTTTAATATGCTTGGCCAAAAGCTATGTCGGCTTGAGAATTGCTTCAGAGGCAATGAAATCTCTTAGGGAAGGAGTAGGTGGACAGCTGGGAATAGAAATCTCTATCTGGCCTGGGGGTGAGTTACTGACATCCGGAGTTATGCTAATGCTAAACTGGGAGTTGAGTCAGGCAGCCTTCTTATGAGCAAAGTTAAAAATGGATTTTTGAATGTAAATGTCTAGTAATCTATGAAACCACCTCCTTCTCCCTCTTTTTTAATTTGAAGAAGAGATATTATATTTTTATACCCTCTTTCTACTGTTGGATTTAATGTATCTCTATTTTTCTTACGAATTTTGGAAGCTCACTTTTATTATGGAAAGATCTATTGCACAGCTTATTACTGTCTCAGCTTAAACCTTTGTTTCTTTGTTTGTTTGTTTTATAGCAAAAAGCATGGGAGCATGCTCTTTCAGGGTGTTTAATGGCTGTATTGGGGGTGCTGTTTGAGTAGCTTATGTATTTCAGTGGTATAAAACTCCTAACAGACTAAGAAAGCTATTTAGTTAAAGGCTATGAATTTAAAATCTGTCTAGGATGTACTTGGGAATACCACCAAGTAATAGTATTAACTTCAATAAAATTGCATACCTCTGGTTGTACAAGTTACCATAGAAGTTTAAAATACCAACATCAGTAAATGAGGTGTGTGTCTGTGATGTAGTTTTTCAGAAGTTGTTTTAAAATTTAAAATATCACATGGAGGTGAAGAGAAAAATATTTTCTTTATATATTTCAGATCATGATAAGAAGCATTTTCTTATTTTTGGATCGTACATATGTGCTTCAGAATTCAGTGCTTCCTTCTATATGGTAGGTATCCATGTAAGTATTCCTATAATCTTTAGAGTGTTGTTGTGCTATTACATTTGCAAAGATTGAAAATAAATTTTTTACATTATATTTGAGCTGTATAGTAGATCTCTAAAATTTTGTGTCTGTTTGTGGAAATGCATGTGTCATGTCCTCCTTCCCCAGGAATATTCACTGTCAAGTGGGAGTAAAAGGTCTGTGAAAATGGGCTTAAAAGTCAAGGCATATGTGTAGCTGTAGTTGTCAGAGCCTGGGTGAGGCTGGGTCTGTGGGAATCTCCTCTTGACTGCTGCCTCCCACCTTAGCAGCACCCCAGCATTACTGTAGGTGCTCCTGGTTTTGACCAGCATTCAACTTCTTGCCCTGTTTTTTTTAAATAAGTCAGATACATTGACAAGGTGCAGGTTATCTTTCCAGCTCTGGTCACTTGATGATGCTTTTGTACTTTCAGCCCTCCGTAGTCACATCTTTGGGCATTCTGCTTTGAAGCATCCCCCCTGAGGGGCATTTTAAATTATTGCCTGAGCAAACAAACACAAGCTTTGCCAAAAATTTCTGGTATTGTTACTCTTTCATCTAAAGCGCCCCCTCCCTACCTGCCCCAATCCTTGCCCCCCACCCGCAAAAAGGAAAGCAGATAAAGTGCTGAAGTAAGAGCGTGTCTTTTCCCTGCCTAGCTGGCTGCTGTGCTCTTGTGAGTTCCTCAGGCTGTCTGAAGAGCCTGGTATGTTTTGTTCCCAGCTTCAGCAGTTTTCCTCTAACTCTTTGTGTTAGGCTTCCTTTTACTAAACATTGTTGATGAGGTCTGTTCATACTTTGTCTTATTTTTCTCCCACTGGGAAAATTCCTTTTATTGAAACCCTGATGCATGTGAAGAAGTGGGAGGTAACAAGCTTTATCTAAGATTGCTCAGTTTTCAATATTTAACAGTTAGCTGCTTCAAGGCATAGAGGCACCATTCCTCATCATCTCAGAATGGAACAAGAATCTAATTGAGGTGATAAGATCCTAAAGATACAAAGAATTCATGCTTTTGAGCAAAACTTAAAAATTACATGTAGAATGTCTGGCCCAGGGAATCTTAAGTTAAGGTATATGATCAGATTTTTTTTTTTTTAATAATAAGCAGGGAAACTTAAAGTCTATTATGTGAAAGTTGCACAGGCTGCTAACAGTTTTTCACTGAAGTGTATGCCTGTGGTAGCATGTGATCTGGTATTTTTAGAATAATTCATGTTATGATTTTGTTAGAGGACAGTGTCAAAAAGGGCATACACAACATTAATATATTCTTTTTGCATATAATATATATACACTGTATAAATTTTAAGCCTATGTATAATTTTTCAAAATAATCATCAGTGTTGACTAATTTTCAATATTTACATAGGGATATGGGGCTAGAGTTATTTAGAAACCATATCATTAGTGACAAGCAAGTTCAAACCAAGACTATTGATGGAATTCTCTTGCTAATTGAACGAGAACGAAATGGTGAAGCTGTGGACAGAAGTTTGCTGCGGAGTTTGTTGAGCATGCTCTCAGATCTGCAGGTGAGTACAGCCAAATTCACTAGTAACAGCTTTGTTTAGAAACACAGTGTGAACTACCTAAGTCATGTTTTATACAAAAATTATTCTGTTCATCTAGTAAATATGTGTAAAATCTAGCTAATACATTGATATGATTGCCTTGTCTTTAGCCCATGTCTTGTACTGTTTTTAATGAGACCTCTTTGCCTATTTTCCTTAGCAGAAGTAATGGCCTCAGATCTTAATAGATTTACAGGTCTTTTAGTATGTGCAGTATTTTGTCTGTCTGAATCACTCATTGTCTCATCCTAGTGCCAGTTAAATGTAGGAACAGAAAAACTTGCTCTGTCACTGTAAAAAGTGTCACTTTTTTGGAGTCCAGATCTTGGGTCTGTATCACAAAAACATCACTACTGGCAACTTCATAGAAGTGCTGAGGATAGAATGGGATGCCATAATAAAGCCAAGGTTTTCAGATAGATCATGTCAAGCTGCAACTTATTGGAATGAGCAGAGATAGTAAGTAACCAAGGAGATTGACAAATGCTGTGGTTATGTTAATCCACATAGGTTGTCCTTGAGTTAATGTTGCAGCCTTGTGTGATGTACAATGAAACCTTTCTGTCCTTCGTTCCTAAAGCCTTATGAGGTTACTCCATTTCAAAGTGGCAGTACAGCATTACAAAACTGGCTGGAGGTTTGAAAGAGTTTGAAGAGGCAAACCACATAAAAAAGTCCTTTCTGGTTCGGCAGTTTACCTGTTTTTCTGTCTTTCATGTTAATCCTCTTGACTTTAATCTGTAGCTTCCTTTATTATCCCAGAAAAATTAGTCTGTTCAAGAGAGAAGCCATTGGAAAAAAAACTAACCTTTTGAAAGTGATACAATAATAGAATGGTTTGGGTTGGAAGGAGCCTTAAAGATCATCTAACTCAAATCCCCATGCGTTGGCCAGCGAACTTTCAACTAGACGTCCTTAAGAGACAAAAAGTAATCAGAATAAAATGAGGTTTATAGCTCTATGTTTTAGAAGAAGTACTTTCTTCTATTCTTCCACCACACTCACGGAATTTTCCCTTTTTCTTTTCACTGTCCCTCTGTTTACATGTTAATCCCTAGTTCTTCAGACTGTTACAACTTTACATAGCTGTTCTTTCTGACTTATTTCCTTTGTATGATAAACTGTTAGTCATTATGCAGAAGTTTTTTAATGTCTCTGATTGTTATTGGTGCTCTTTTTTACTCACCTTATTTGTTCTCTGTAGAAAGAGTTCACCTTACTTGATATAATTCATTTTTCCTGGGCAACTGAGAGAAGCCTGGCAGATCTGAAGATGTGTTACTGAGCATATTAATATTTTACTGATGAGAATTACCTATTTTGTGCCAATGTTTCACTAGCTGGAAGGGGTTTCTTGCCACAGAAATATCAGTGGAAGTTTAGATCCTTTGGTGGATTGGATGTTGCTGTGCTGTGATGTTGGGTACTGGTGTTGGGCTGTGTGCCTTAAACAGAATTAAACAGATTGTTAATCTAGACTTGTTCAAGTACTGATGACTGAAACAAACCATTGCTGCTCTGTGAAGTCAGTTCTGAGCTCAGTCTTTCTGAAACCAGTGGGCAAGCAGAGAGTTTAACATAATGTTACATTAACATTCCTCACAGCTGTGTACATCCTTGAAATTTTACTTGTCCTCTTATGCCTGACAAACAAAATACATTACAGCTACCATTACCATGTGAGCTTAATGTAAGTAACTAAATTGATTTCTTGAGCAGGTTTACAAGGAATCGTTTGAACAGAGG
This sequence comes from Cyanistes caeruleus, assembly GCF_971803275.1. Taxonomy (NCBI): domain Eukaryota; kingdom Metazoa; phylum Chordata; class Aves; order Passeriformes; family Paridae; genus Cyanistes; species Cyanistes caeruleus. Next base: position 25,996,275 of record NC_141703.1, read on the forward strand.
TTTCTGGAAGAGACTAATTGTTTATATGCTGCAGAAGGCCAAAGATTAATGCAGGAAAGAGAGGTAGGTGCATATGGTGGATGATTGCTTTTATATTAGTTTTATCAACTCTGGGATTACATGAGAACTTTGGTAGTGTCATGGTGTATTAATGTCCAGTGAAATTTACTGGCACACAGGTGTCCATATGTTTTGATGGTATTGTATCAACAGGGAGAGCAGACCCTAGGTTGTCATGGAACTTGATAGATACAATTGTGTAGTAACCCAGTGATGTTTTTGTAGCTATAGTCACATTACCAACTGTAATATGTTTTATATGAAATAACATAGATTAATAAAAATACAGATTATGTAGTACATAACAATGCTCTGGTGGAATAGTGCTTTCCAACTAATGTTCTCTTTAAAATGTAGTTTAATTGTCATGGAACAAGATTAGCTGCCTTTCATACCTTCATAGTTGAACTGGTTGTTCTCTTGTCTTATTAGGTCCCAGAATACCTTCACCATGTTAATAAACGTTTGGAAGAAGAAGGAGACAGAGTAATAACATATTTAGATCACAGCACACAGTGAGTACAAATTTTATCATTTTTACTGTAAGTCAAGCATTCTTCATAAATCAGTATAATTATCTCTGGTTGTAGAAACACTGAGATAATTTCTTCATTATCTTACAGATATTATCTTGTTGAGAGTGCTTGTGAAATAGCTTATTTTTTAAAAGACTTCAGTTTTCTCAAAAGTTACTTCTTTAAAATAAAAGGATATTTTCAGTAAGAAATAAGAAATTTGTTCAGAAATATTAATTCTGTATATTGCATCTTGAAAAAAACTTTACATAAGAACTCAATTTTCCATTTTCAAAATAGCAGCTGATTTTAGCCATTCATGTGCTTGATAACATCTTTAACCACAAATCCCTTGAGGGAAGGAAGGACTCATTAGAAAAAAAACCCAATCAAACAAGCAAAACCACAAACAAAACAAACAAAAATTCAAACAAAACCTGAAAAAACCCAGAAGGGCAGAGGACATGAGTATCATTTGTAAACAGTCCAAGGTGTGAGCTTAGCAGTACATCATCTGCTGCCCATGTACTGTATGAGGTAGCTTGTCCTTTTTTCACTTGGGTTTTAAGTAATAGTTTGTATTTTGTTGGGTTAACACATTCCTGCAGGAACTGACACACTACATAAATCCATATATAATTAGTCCTGTAGGAAGCTGTTGCTTTTTTTCTTTAGTTAAGAGTGTGACATTACATTTATTGGGTTTTAGTCTTCTGGAGGATTTATTGGCATTTTGTTTGCTGTCAATAGGATAACTGAATAAAAGTTTATCTTTTTAACTCACTATTTTCTTCAGACATCTTACATATATATACACACGTGTGCGTGTGTTGTGTGTCATGGCACATATTTGAACTTGGATCATCTTCCTGTAAATGCTGATTGCAAGGTGACTAGCTTTTTCTAGTGAAATCACTCATAGTGAAATATATGGAACTATTCCTGTTTATAAAGTTATAGCAAATATATGTATTTATTTACTGTTTAGGTTAAAAAAGATTGATACCATTACATTTTCAGTCTAGATAGACATCAAGTACTTGTGTTGAATCTCACCCTTAGTTAAAGGCTTACAAACCTACTTTTAGAAGGCTTCACACTAGTTACCTTCCCTTGCATTAAGAAACAGCAGTTAAAATTAGAGCACTTGAGTTTTCCTGAGGCCATACTTGTTTCTCTGTGTGTGCATGAGAACAGCAGAAAGGATGCTGTTCAGTTGCAACTGGCTTGATCTTGAGATGGAAATGGTACTTCAAACACAAAAGCATCCTGTGAAAAGCCATTCCAAATACTTCATATAACACCTGGGAGGTGTGTTGTTGCAGCCCACACAGGGACTCTCTCAGGCCAGGAGTACATGCTGTTCTGGACAGCTGACCAGATAAATGTGTCTCCTTGTCAGTCAGTAGATGACCAAGGTACATGGCTTTGAGGTCATACAGAAGGTGCCTTCTGGCTCCTTCCTTAGCCAAGATAAATATTCATTCTGTTTGCTTGCTAGAATGTGGTGCTTTGCCTTTTGGCCTGAAGCAGACAAATTGTCCCTTCTCCTGCTCTCAGAATAGGTCTTCCAGAGCAAGGGATGTATTTCATACAACCCCAACTCCTGCTCTTGGAAACAGCCAGCAAGTACAGATAGGAGCAGTTGGAAGTGGCAGGGAATATGGAAAGTACCATAAAAATGGCCATGTGTGTTAAAAACATGGGTCTGTCTAAACAGTATTTCATATTCACTTACAACCACTGAAGGGAACAAATAGAGGAAGTGTATGTGATGCCCTGGTACTCTACTGGTGTCTGTCTGTTTTCAGCTCAGTGTATTTTCTGAACCTGCTGTGGTTCGTGTCTTTGTATCTGTGAAATACTTGCAGTCTCTCATGGGTATTCACATCAGCTTTTCTGTCTGTGCCAGGCAAAGTGTTCCACAGGTAATAAAGTGCACAGCCACCAGGTGATAAAGTGCTTCCTTTTAAGTCTGGTACTCAGTACCATTGCTGATGACCCCACTGAAAAGTGGTCAGTTCCTTCCCCCCTTTCCTGCCCGTTAATGGTATCCCTAGGTCATCTCCTTCCCAGAAAGAAGAGTCTTGACATGTGCAGTTGTCTCTCTTGTAGCTGCTGCTGCATATTTGGATCATTCCTTCTTCCTTCTCTGAACCTTTCCAAATGAAAGACCTAACCTGGTGTTTTGTATGGAAGGTCAGGCATGTCATGATGGGCAGTTTCAGGCGTGTGTTAGCAAAGATTCACTTTAGTTTTAGCAAAAGTGTATCCTCCTACAGGAAAGGCTTCCATCAATCCAAGTTGAGTACCTCTCTCCTAGGAAATCTCAATTAAGGTTCTGAGAACCAGTTTTATAAAATTTTACTCATAGAGAAATGGTTGGTCTTATGTTGTTCCGTTGTAAGCAGGGTAGACGTTTAAACATTGGAATTAATTATGCCTTTTTACTTCGAGCATTTATTTTATCTTTCAGGCAATGAAAGATGTAAAGGAAAACTTCCCACTATTTTTCAGTCCTGTCTAAAATGAATGTATAAATGTAAAAAGTAGGGGACATCCAGAGACAAATTTAAAAGTTTCTGCAAATTTCTGTTTTTTGGCTCTAACTCGATTTATGCTTGTGTACACACATAACACAATTAGCTGAAAATTTTACAGTTAGCTGAATTTTGAACATAACTAGTGTGTATTGTTTTGGTTTGAAGTTCAAACCCTTGGAAGTTTTGTTTTGTTTGCTTGTTTGTTTCCAGAATTCAATATGGCTTTTTTCCAGTTACGCTTTTGCGTTGGCTTTTGCAATGTAAGCTTCTCCCTTCTACTGTGTAAGGAATTTAATTTTATCAATTTTTTTATTTTTTTAATTACATACATAGTTTATTGTTGTCTTTCTTATATCATGTGATAGTTTTTGTCTTAATTAGTTACCTCTAAGCAGAAAATTGTTGGGGTTTTTTGCATTATAATGTAAGTTATGCACAAATACACTGTGATAGAAGGCAACTCCTTTGTACTCTAATGCTTCCTTTATGTTTTTCTTGCCTAATTCAGAAAGCCCCTGATTGCTTGTGTGGAGAAGCAGCTACTAGGAGAACACTTATCAGCTATTTTGCAAAAAGGTATTTTTTTTAATTAATGTTATCTTTGGTTAACAATGGATTCTCGTTTTCTGCAATAGCTATAAATTCCCCAGCTTTTACTTTAAGAGGTATATTAGCCATGAGAAAAACTTCCACAGACACAGAAAGCCAATCCTGTGATTGTTACCCTTACTGTGACATGTAAATGGTATATTTGGAAAGAAATGTCTAAAATCTAATTCCATATTTGTAAAGGTTGCTAAGCCTCTAAATCTCCTTTGACTTGCAGTAGTGGGCTTAGGAATTAAACCTTTGGAACTGCTGCTTTTCTAGAATTATATAAACTTCTAAATGAGAGCTGCAGTTACTGTTGTAGCTTCTTTTATGTGATAATCTCACAGCTCAAGTGCAATAGTTTCACATATTCTCATGATTTGTGGTTTAAAAATTGTGAGTTACTGGCAGCATTCGAGGCAGTGAGCTTTTATATACTTTTGTCTGTACTTTACCTTTTGTCTGGCAATTTCAGATGAGAACTGCAGCCTTCTTAGGAAGTCCTTATTCAGACATTAGTGTGTTCAAATTGTCATTTCTTTGGTCCTCTTAAATTTTAATCTCTCATTTTTTACTGAATTTCTGAGTTTGTTCAGTATTCCCTGATCTTTTAGATATTTTTCTTCGTTTGCAGTATTTAAAGTTTTAGATCCTATTGCAAATTGTCCTTACATCTGTGTTTTCTTTTATGTTGCAAAACAAATGTCCCTGGTTGTCTGGTATTTTCAAACTCCATCATACCCATGTTTAACATTTGGGTGTTATACATACCTTTTCTGTGTCTTTCTTTGTCCCTTTTAAAGATGACTTATGCTCACAGTTTTCTCTCAACTACCCCAGGAATAGCTTGTTTCACTATTTTCAGTACATTTATAGAAATAAGCTTAGTCACTTCATCTTAGCTATTATTAAACTTACAGGCAGAAAGTAAGAATAATTATAGTTTGCTGATGTATGTCAATTTTGCTTGCTGTCTAATTCAAGTATGATGAAGTAACTTTCCTAGTGAAATGCTTGTTTATCAAGTTGCTTAAATAGAAAGTATGTGGTCTTGTTTTAAACTGAACTTTTTCTTGGTTTACAGTGTGTATGAGCCATCCACATAAATACAAAGATATTTTTACATTTTTCTGGCTTTCTGGTTTTACTGTGCTTCAGGACTCGTGTATTGTTGGATCAGCTTTTGCATTCTATGTCTTCATTGGAAAAAATAATTAAAAACGCTTCTGTCATCACTTGGCTTGCTTAGTTTTCTGTATTCATTTGATCTAGGACACATTTTAATTTGCTTATGGTATCTTAGTGTTCTGTTCAATTAGAAGATGCTGCATTTTGCAGGTTTTCTTCATTAAATCAAGGAATGTGAAGTAGTCAGTTTGATACAGTAGAAAAAAAGCTTAGAAATGCAATGTCTGTATGAGAAACCTTTTTTTCCTTATGTTAGTATAACTGCTATTGACTAGATATTTGGGATCATACCTAGTGGTGAGGTGGGGTTTTGTGAATACTGTAGATTTTTCCAAGGCTATGGCAGTGCTTTCTGTAAGCTCTGTGAAACCTTTTATCAGAGGACTTTGCTGCATGTCCTTTTTTGTTTGTCAAATGTATAACTAAATATTATTTTTTCAGTCAAACAGCTCATGTTAGAGAAAGAGGGAAGGCTATATTTAATTATCTAGTTTATAATAAAGCAGGTAGTGTATTGGTGTCTTTAAATGAATAGGAGGTAATGCTTGAATGGGATGGGCGGCATTTCTTAATTAAGAGAGGTGGGTTATTCAGCATGGAAAACAGAATGCTCACAGTGACCTTCCAACACTTAAAGAGGGCTTATAAAAATGGGGGGGGTGGGGGGGGGAAGGGAAGCAGATAGTGATAGATAAGGGGGAATGGTTTTAACTAAAAATGAGATATTCTGAGAAATTTTCTGCTGTGAGGGTGGTGAGTCACTGGAACAGCCCAGAGCTGTGGATACCCCATCCCTGGAAGTGTTCAAGGCCAGGTTGGAAGGAGATGTCTGGTAGGTGTCCTTGCTCACAGCAGGGAATTGGAACAAGATGATCTTGAAGGTCCCTTCCAATCCAAGCTTTTTTATGATTCTTTGATTTCCAGGATTTTAATCCATGCTCAATGAAAAGAGAGCACTAAAACACTGTATTCGAGACTGTGTAGTCTGTTGTCTTACATTTAAAGTATGTCTATTCCTCTGATATCTCAGATGTTTGGGAAATCTTAAAATAGCAGACAAAATCTATCTGATATCATTCTGGAACAGTGCTTGCCATTCTGAATGTGTACATAAGTTACAATATACAGTGAAAGTATTTTTGAGCTGAATAATATAGTAGAATATGGGATAATTTGGTAGTCATTTGCAAATGAATCTTTAATATAATTTAAAAATTAGCATTAATGAAATATATTTGGTGAAACAGGACAGTTGTACACTGTCAGCTGCACTGATGGTGTGAATTGTCAGCCTGTGCAAAATCAAGCTTTTAGTTTTAAAAAAAAAATTGTCTTAAATCTTTGATGCTATGCTATGGTATTACTAAAGCCTCTGTAACTGACACCAGACAAAGTACTTCTGATTACACTGGAACTACATTTGTCTATTCTCTAATGGAAAAATGTGTATGAAGTTATTTGCTTGTTATATTCCTTGGGCTTCACAATTTGTTAGCCCAAAGCTTAGTCTCACGTGGGGTGAGCTGACAAAGCAAAAGTTGCTTGAAAGGAATTTGTAAGCTTGTGTTACTCCATTTGTAGGAGTGTAGACTGTTCCCAGCATGTTCTTAATCTAAAAACATGGGTCACTGTGCTCCACAGAAAAAAATCTCGTAAAGTATTTATCATTACTTTAAATTTAGGACGGCTTACTTAGCTTTTTGTTTTCTTTAGAGGTTCTTGATAAAACTATACCCTTGAAGTCAAGCGCTCTTCATAATTATTCTGCAAAAGGCTTACGATCATCACCTTGTTGGGAAAGTATTTCAGTTGAAATATTAGTATATTCTCTAACAGATATATTCTCTAATATATTTCTAACTGTATTCAAATTTTCTTTTTTTCTAATTTAATTTTTTTAGGACTTGATAGCCTGCTTGATGAAAATAGAATATCAGATTTGACTCAGACATACCAGCTCTTCAGCCGGGTAAAAGGTGGACAGCAGATCCTTTTGCAACACTGGAGTGAATACATCAAGGTATTTCAAAGATCTATTACTAATGTAAAAGTTTATGCTGTTACAAATTTCTTCTGTCAAAGTCAAAAATAACTTAGGTGTATAACCAAACTTCTGTTTTAAGTAAATATGGGGAGGGATGTTAATGCTGCTGCCTCAGTAACAGTCACATGATAAGTAACAGCAACACCTGCTTTGGTTTTAAATTTCTCCTTAGAAATTATTTTCCTTATAGGTTTGAGTATTATACAGGATGGTTTTGGTTGCATTGATTTTAAACAGAACCACATGCACATGTGTTTAGACTATGCTGAACTGTGCTATATGCTGTTTTGCTGCAAATACACTCAACTCTTTACATACCTGCAAAAGCATTGAAATATCAGATGTTGCTATTCTTCAGCTTAGGCAGTGCTACTCATAGCCAACCTACTACAATGTTGATGGGTGTTACAGCTGTTGCGGAGGGAATGGTCCTATTGAAAGCAATCCATCAGTTGTATTTAGATGCTTTGGTTTGTTAGGCATAATGTCCATATAGTATGCTGCCCCAGAGAGCTTGCACTCTAGTGGTCTTGCAAGATGAAGGCAGGAAGGCTTCACAGAAGATTTTTCCTCCCTGGAGTTGATAATTCCCGATGTCATGACTCTCCCCTCAATTGCCCATGTGTTCATCAACCCTCAGGACTAAGTGCACAACATCACAGAGGTGCCTTTTCTGCACAGCTATGTCTGGAGTTCAGCATGATCCAGCAGTGCTGCATGGAATGGAACATGGTTACCCTCTGCCCCCAGAACCAAGGTGGACTTTACTCCTTAGGATGTTGTCCAATTGAATGGTGGTGCTGTGGCTGAGGAGGATCATCTTCTTCCTTTCTCCCAGATCATGCTCCTCCCTTAATCCTAGAGGTGCTGCCTGCCACTCCATAGGCTCTCCTGTGACCTGTTATATTACAATACCTGGGCAAGGTCAGTTTAATCCCAGGTTTAGTGAGCTAAAGAGACTCAGAAGAGTTCATGTGCTGGTCCAAGGAAAGAAGCAGGAGTTCAACATGGGTAAAAAATAAGGAAAGGAACCTTTCCTTTCACAGCAATAAGTTGTTAAATTGGCTTATCATACCCGGTGTCTTGCAGAATCAGACCTCCTATGGCTTAAAGATGGTTTTTTACATACTCAAAAACCTAGAAAACTTTTTCTGTAGTGTCAGTAAATCTCCTCCTTCCAAGCATTCTGTATGGCAGTAAAGAGAGGCTTCAAAAACTTGTAATATTTATCTTGTGAGCCAAGTTACTGTGGTAAGGGTCTGTGCTCCATTGTCACCTTTTTGTGATTTCAGAGCTGTCATTCAGCTTTCTTTATCTTGGTTTGCCATTTACAGAGTGGGGGAATAGCCCTGCAATTTACGGATATACCTGACAGAGACTGTGAGACACCCAAATGCCGTATTAATGAAGGGGAAATTGTGACAAGTGGAAGATCTGATGGACTAGCTGATCATCAGAGGTCTCTTCCAGCCCAGACTGTTCTGTGATTCTGTGATACACGTGTTGAATCTAAGGCTCTTGGGAGCATAGTGTTCAGCTTTACTCTGAAATGGTGCTTGAGAGAAATCTCGATGAAAGATGCCAGTGTCTTAATTAGATAATGCAGTGGAAATTGAGGCTGGAGAGGGATTTCCCCCTATCTCTTTCAGCATTGGCTAACATACTTAAGTTGGTGAAAATATACCAATTGAATACTGTTTTGCTTTTACTGTGCAGATGTTCCTCTTTCTCACCTTGGAAAACTGATTGTTCTGTCCAGGGCACTGATCAAAGTGTTATTAAGCAAATGTAAATAGTCCATTAGGTGAAAATCCTCTCCTTCAGGATATTTTGGTTCATTAGACAAATGGTGTTCCATTTCTGAGATAATAAATGTAGGGACAGGAAGAGAAAATCAAGTCTGTGTCTGCTTCTTGTGCATGAGAAAGTTTTGTTTACTTTTAAGTCAGCTAGGATCATTCTGGTTTAGAGCCCTTGATGAAAGAAAAATAGGGCTGAGCAGCAGTTAAATTTTTGTTACCTGTTTAATCAATTAAGCTCTTTAGTGGGTTTAATAAAAACAGTGCAAAGTTTTCCTTTATGCTTAACATTTGAGGCAGTTTCCATTTAATTTATTTTACATGAATCATAGTTCTGTATGTCACTGTAAATTTACACATCATAGTCATGTCTACTGTGTATTTATTTTTTTTTACTTTTGTCTTAAATGTAAATAATTTTTAAATCAAACACTAATGTTTGAAATCCATTAATATGTGTCTAGTTTTTATTTTAAATTTCAGTGCATCTCATTTTTAAAAAACTTGCAGTCATAAGTAGTTCTGTAAAATAATTTTTCTAATGATAAATTTTATAAGGGTAAATGATTCTGTTGGGGGAGATAGATAGCACTCTGAAGTATTTTACTATCAAAAGTGTTTGTTTTACAGAACTTTGGGACAACAATAGTGGTTAATCCTGAAAAAGACAAGGATATGGTGCAAGAGCTACTAGATTTTAAGGATAAAGTGGACCATATCATAGAAGTGTGCTTTCAGAAAAATGAAAAATTTATAAACTTGATGAAGGAGTCCTTTGAAACATTTATCAACAAGAGACCAAATAAGCCTGCAGAATTGATAGGTACACAAATATTTTTCTGTGAAATATTTCAAAAATCTCTAGAAAGCATGATAATGCTGCTGAGTGTGCTAGTGCAGTAGTGGTGCAGTCGCATTCTGCTTTAGGAGACTGGTTTTGGGACGAGGCAAACATTAACCTGGGCGTGTGGTGGGCCCCAAGAGCTTGGGTGTGCTGTTAGGGGGTCCTGGTGGAGCATGTCACCCTCCTGTCCCTGCGCTCTGCTGCTTGCACGGGGCTGGTGCTAACAGCTGCTCAGTGGAACACTGGGGCTGCCATGGGAGTAAATGGTTAGGGGGAAGAGCAGCTGTGGCAAGTAAAGGGGATTTAATTGTGATAGTATAGGAGTTCTGTGGATGTTCTGGATCTATCAGAAAGGAGTGAGTACAGCCCATCCATCTGCCTTGAAGGCTGTAGTTGGGATAACAATTTTAAAGCCTTCAGGTACAAGGAGTTTTAATAGAGGGGAAAAAACCCCACTACGTTGACAGGAGAACTCATGCTTATTAAGGGGAAAGATAATAACAAATACTTTAAAAATACTATTTAGTTTATCCCTTATCTGGCAAAAGCTATCCTTACAGTTTTGCCTGCTGAAAAACTGGAGCTGTGGCATTTTATACCAGAGAGGATCCTGCTTCTTGGTTGTTTGTTTTCCCTCTTTACATTCTTTGGCCTTTATTTGGCTTATTTTGTGTCTTCCTTCTAAAATCAACTTTATGTAGGACAGATTGCACATTGTAATCTGTACACAATTGATTGTATTGCATAGTGATACAGGTTAAAGCCATGACAGGAGCTGTTGTAATTTGTGTATCATGGTGTTTCAGCTCCCACAAAGGTTTTCTTCTTACACAGAAGGTTGTATAAGGATACTAATGTGGCTTAATAAATACCTAGCTAAACTCAAGGCTTAACCTTATTTCTGGCATTCTGAAACTACTAACTGGAATTTAAATTTTAATATGCTTCTACTAAGGAGTGAGGGACATAGTAGAGGTCTACAAAAATATAGTCTTCTTTATGTTGTTTGTTTCTGTTTCTCATAAAATACATTCATATACATTGTACACTTCCAAAACATTGTCTTTCAACAAGTAATGTGCTTGTGTGACTATAAAACAAAATGTGGGAATTTCTAATGTACTCAATTATTATACTGTATTAATTTTTTGCCTTGGACTATTCCTTTTTGCAGTACTTTTCTGTTAGATATAGTAGGGCTCCAGTAATATTCCAGTAATATAGTAGGGCTCTGTCATTCCACTGAACATAGGGATGGGAAAAGGGAAAATTGAAAATTTAGCGCTTATCCTATATTTTAACATCTAGTAGTATTTAACACATAGTAATATGTCAAGCAGGAGATGCTTAAGTTGGTTATTTTAGATCTATTTTTAAGCTGTTACCTAATTTTATTTATTTGTAGCAAAATATGTGGATTCCAAGTTAAGAGCTGGTAATAAAGAAGCAACAGATGAAGAGCTGGAAAGAATCCTTGACAAAATCATGATCATATTTAGATTCATTCATGGTAAGAAACAGCAGTTCACTGTTGATGCAATTAAAACTGTTCCACTTGCTACTAGCAGGGCTGTGTCACTGTCAGATACAAAATGATTTACACAGACACAGCTTGAAGTGTGATGAAAGATGAAGAAGGCTTTATTTGTTCTTTCAGTATTTATAGAGTTTTGACAACGACCAGGGGTTGGATATTCAGGTCACCACCTTTCCAACCACACTGGCTGTGAGAGACGTCCATCAAAAGGCATATCTTTAATGGAATGTATAAACACCTATGTTTATTCTTACTTTCCTGGGAAAGTGGCTAGAAATTATGAAAACAATAACAAAAGGCCTGATTCTCAGGGCGACAGGGCTGCTTTCCTCTGAATGCAAGAGATCTTTTTCAGCATCCATTTCAGCTCTACTCAGTCTTTAATTCAGGTTGCCTTACACCTGAAAGAGCACAATAAATATACCAGAGAGGACATATAGTTCTGTGGAGATTTGCAAGCTACAGACCTTTCAGGGCCTTGTGAGTGGAAACCTAAGGGTTAGAAGTGTTGCTGGAAGATTTTTAACATAAATCAACCATGATTGTAACCACAACCTCTCCTCTAATGACAGTACAGACTTTCTCTTTCCTGTCCACTTAGGTATGTTGCAGATACAAAGCATGATAAACCAGCAACTTTTCTTGACTTCTCTTTTCTCTTCATAGCTGAGAAGGAACACAGAGGAGGGCTCAGAATGATAGAAAAAAGTGTTACTGCTGAGTTTCACTGCTTTTGAAATGCATTTCTCTCATGTATGTCTCTGTCTGAGCAAAACCCTTGAATGTGTTAGGAATTTTTTTTTTCTTCCCTAGATTTGATATCAGAAAAACCAATGGTCTTATCCAATACAGATGCATGGTCACTGCTCTGAGGGAAGTGGAATGTGTTTCCTGAGGTAGAATAGCAGGAATTACCCAATTCTGTATTAGTTTGTCTGAGATCTATGGGGTGCTCTTCTCATAAAAATCCCAAAGAAGTACAATATGATGGGAAAGCAGCCAAGTCATAAAGTAGTATTACCATTTGCATAATTGAATCATAATTGCATAATTTTTGTCAGATGGAGATGGTGAATGAAAACAGTTTGTTCTGGCAACTTCTCAACATAAGAGATTAATGTTTTTTAATCTGAGACTTCCACCAACTCTTTTTCTCTTCATATTTTAAAAGCACAAATTTCATTTTGAGCTGTCTAGTACATAAGAGCTCTTGTAAGAGCAGATGATAATTAGTAGGTAGATTCTGGGTGTCAGCCAGATATTTTTGTTAATATCTTGATGCAGCTGGTTCATGAAACTTCACCAGGACAGGATGGGGAAGGAAGAAGACTACCATAAGAAGAACTAAATTGGAAGCTGTTTACAAGGAATTACAAGGGGCTACTGTAGGCAGCAGAAGTAGTGGCTTGGGTTTACAGTAAATTTGTTCCTCTTGCTGGTGTCTTTGCACTGTCAGTAGGGGGAAGCTTGGGTTTAAGGTATGAAAAGTGCATTTCAAAAGGCTACTGGCAAACCATGTGGGAAGACTTCTGTTAAATTTTCTTTCCCTTAGGCTTTTAAAACATATTCTTAATACATAGAAAACATCTTTCCCCCCCCCCCCCTTTTTTTTTTGAATAAATCAGACCAGTGGAGGGAGAACATTTTTCTGGACCCCAGAGTAATTTCATGTGTTTTGTAGCTGATCCAACGGGAAATACAAGGCAGTCCAAGTTTCTGGGGCAGAAATAAAAAAGAAAGAAGAAATTTTTTTTCAAAATATGTTAAAATTATTAAAATATAAAAAGAACAAAATGTCTACATGTTTTTCTTCACTACTGCATAATGAATATTGTTCTGCTAATCAGCCTTTCATGAGAAAGGCTTGTTCCATAAGCCTGAAGAGAGTGATGCAGATAGAATGTATAATTTCATTTTATTTTTTGTTTCAATTTCCTTACAGGGAAAGATGTGTTTGAGGCATTTTATAAGAAAGACTTGGCTAAAAGACTGCTGGTTGGAAAAAGTGCATCAGTAGATGCTGAGAAGTCCATGTTGTCAAAACTTAAACATGGTAGGTGTCTTCAGATGTTAAATTTGTGTTAAATTTGTGCTGCTTTTTGGCATGCAAATTTGGAATCCTTGTTTTCTCATGCTTTTAAGAAGGGACAAGCCAAATTTTAAGTAATAGCTGGACAGCTCTTAACATAAGAGTTGTGTATATATGTATATATATGTGTATATATATAGATATATACAGATGTCTGGCCTTTCATTATGCTCAGCAAAAACTATTAGCTGCCATCTTAGGTATGAGACTGGTTTATTTAATGTACCTACAGAGGAGCAGAATCCTGAAAACATCTGTTTGTGGGTGCTCTGTAACCTGGTAATGTGGCTCAACTGTCTCAGGTTAAATGTTTATCACTTGTTCTGTGCTTCTTTGTAATTGTGGGATTTTTACTTTTTTGTGTGTGTGACAGAATGTGGTGCAGCTTTTACCAGCAAACTGGAGGGCATGTTCAAGGACATGGAACTGTCCAAAGATGTCATGGTACAGTTCAAGCAGGTATGTTTAACTTTTGCTTCTATACAAAATTTTGCACAGTCATGTGGAAGCATTTAATGGTGCTATCTCTTGGATTAAGCTAAAATAGTCATAATAATAGTGTCTACTTACTGTTCTGTTTATGCAACAGAATTTATTTATTGTATACAATAATTTTACAGTTCTATTTGATCCCTTCGAAAGTAAACTAGTCGAAATACCACATAGTAATTCAGTTGACTGACATCTTTGGAAGTCTGTATCCTTTCATTCTGTAAGCTGGTACTGCTCCGATGAATTTTTTGTGAATGGCCCACACCAGAGAATATCCCTGAAGGTTTGGGTCTCCGCCCCAAAGTTTCAAACATGCTGGTGACCAATGAATGCTTGCAGGAAATACTGTACATGCTCACCCTGTTGTTGCATTTCTCTCTGGGTGCTTATTTTGGGGCCTTACTGAAGTCCGTATGCTGAGTTTGAGATCTGACCCAGGACAACACCCATAATAAAATACTGTAGTGACTCTTCTGTCCCAGATTTTGCAGTCTGGCTTGACTAATGCTCTCCTCCAATTATATGATGAAGTTTTGTCTAACAGATGTAAAACTCCAAGGAGATCCTTTTGATCTTATAGTCCTTACTATGGTTGCTTTTCTTTTGCTTTATTTGCCTGTGATTAAGGTTTCTTTGACTGTAGCACCCTGTATAGACAGTGGTCTAGGATATTTCAAGGCATGTTGATCTTTTTTTCGTACTTCCAGCCTCTTGTTGTGTTTTGGAAGTGGTCATTAGATAGTTACTCAAAATGCTGGTAGAGCATGTAACCAAGAATGTGGCCTGTAAGAATTTTTCATTGTTATACTAATCCTGAATTTCTAATTTAAGTATATACATTTTCTAATTTAGTATGCAGGTAGTATACTTGAATAATTTTTGTCTCTTATATTTCAGTATATGCAGAACCAAAGTGACCCAGGAAATATAGACCTGACAGTAAATATATTAACTATGGGATACTGGCCAACTTACACACCTATGGAAGTCCACTTAAATTCAGAGGTTTGTGTTTGAATTATTTTTCTAAGTGCACTTTACAGAATGGAATCATTATCACAGGTGCATTAATGCCCTTCATTCAATGTTTTTCTGATAGATATTTAAGGGGTTGATATAATTTTAAGGATTCCAGAATTGCAAAATATAAAATGTAGTGGATAAAATCCACTTTTTTCAGATGATTATTTCATTCAGTGTGGGTTTTTTTTTACCTGTATAATAATATCATTGCCTTACTGTGGTCAGTTACTTAAAAGTTTGCAATTAGTCAGTTCACCATAATTAGTCAATCTTTAACTACATTGGTTAGGCACTTTGAATTAGTCAATAGTTATGGGTTTTTTTCATGTTTATGTTACTTGGTTTTTTTTTTTCCAAGATCCTTTCTTTGTGTCACACAAAAACTAGCCCCTGCATTTAAGTAATATTTGCCTGAAAAATGATTGTTTCCAAGTTGAGAGATTTTTGCAAAGCTCTTCCAGTAGCAGTTTAGGTTGAAATGTGTATTTGGAGTCCCTATTTCCTACAATACCTTGCTTGATCAGAGGTGTGGGAAGCACTACAGAGGCCAGAGGTGGTAATGGGGGTTCCCACTCAGTTTGGAAGGTATGGAAGCTCTTGTACTCTTCTTTCTGAAGTGTCTTTTCCATGGCAGACTACTTTTGAAGGATCCAGCCTGAGCAGCACCTCATTAAAATGGAGGGGTAGATCCCTCTTACTTGGAAGTAGGAGGGCATAAAGTAGTGGAATTGGAACTGGAGTTGCATTCCATCCACAAACTACAGGAAGAATTTAAGAGCAGATGGTATTAGCCAGTGTAAAGATGTGAGATGGATGGTTTTTGTCCCATGAGAGATGGATGCTTTTTGTCCCATGACTGCTAGGTCAAATTCAAAGTCCAGGACATTGAATCTCTGATAATGAAACCATTATCTCTCTTGAGATTTAAAACCTTTTACAGGAAGTTGATTTTACTATTACTTGAAACAAAACAAGCAAATTAACCCAAGGAAAATTCAGTTATCTTTGAATTGAGGCTTTCTTATGGGCATAATAGTACCAGTGTACTTGTGAGCAAAATTTTGGTCTTTGGATTAATATTTTACCACAAAAGAAGCCATTTTGAAACATGGTTGAGGAGAATAAAGACATTACATGTGTGAAATCATTTGGCATCACTGCACTGATACAATGCTGGTGTTTTTTCTCTTCTCTTAACAGATGATAAAGCTTCAAGAGGTATTTAAAACCTTTTACCTGGGAAAACACAGTGGTCGAAAACTTCAGTGGCAGACGACTTTAGGGCATGCTGTTCTAAAGGCAGAATTTAAAGAAGTAAGTTTGCCTGCATAAGACTTTACCTGTTAGGTTAAAATTTAAGTCAATTATTTGGAATCTAATAATGTGTTTGTTTTTTTTATTAATCTAGTAATATTTTTGTGGCAGAACAATCACAATTCAATACTGTTATTCTGTACAGAAAGTAGGCTTTTTATTATTAAACTGAAATACTACTTAGATAACACAACAATGTGATACCTTTTGGTAATACTAATTTGATAGGAATTGTTGCTCATTCAAATAATTTAAGTTGTAATAAAGCAAGAAATTAAAGCAAGAAAAAGAACACAGTATTTTTTGTCTTTAATTTGGAATTGTTTTGATTGTAGAAATCTTGGTGATGCTCTTAGTACGCTTGATATACATAAAGAGTCTGAAGGGCTGTTAGTCATGTGATGGCTGTGGTTAAAATTTAAATGCTTGTTGAATTATTTAACTGTTAAATAACTGTACTGTTTGTCTTATGCAGTATCTTGCCTTGTAATAGTGCAGCTTCACTGAGCCACAGCAAAGACATAAAACCCCTTGAATTCTTTTACTGACTTATTGTGAATATTGACTTAACTATGAACAAATTTGCTATTGATGGAGGCAGCACTAAAATTGCTTATATTGTAATTAAAATTAAGTGAAGGGTGTGAAGTAAATATCAGGCCATTCTAATGAGCTTCTGCAGTGTATTGTATTGTTACTGTTAGAGGAGCAAAAAAAAGAGATTTTACAAATTTCCTGTTTCCTCAATACTACATTCAGGCAGATTTTTCTGTGTGCCAAGCATTCTAAAATGCATATCCATTCTTCTAGAAATAGCAAAATTAATGTAACTTGCTGTAACTGTCAAATGTAGAGGGTACAATAGAAAATTCTCTGAATATTGCTATTACTTGTTTTTTCTCTTTTAGGGGAAGAAGGAGTTTCAAGTATCCCTCTTTCAGACATTAGTATTACTTATGTTTAATGAAGGAGATGAATTCAGTTTTGAAGAAATTAAAATGGCTACTGGTGTAGGTAGGAAGAATACTTTGATTCTTAAATTTATTCATCAAGTGATCGGCAGTTACGATTTGGTGTGTGAAGGCCTAATTTTAAGAAATTTGTCACAATCATTAGGACAAACTTTGTGCCAATAGCATACACACACCAAAAGAGATGAGGAAAACACACTGCACGTATTTCTTAGTGTATTTTCTTGGCGTCTAAAATGGATGCTTTATGAAATTATTCCTAAGAGCTGTGTGTCATGTGGTACTACTAACAGCCTATTAGATTTACAAAATGTAGCACTGCAATTCCTAAAATTTAAGTGGTGATAAAGACTGTTGTGTTGTTGTGTATTTTTGCTCCCTTTCAGTTTCACATACTATATTTTGAAAATGATGTGTTGTAGAATGTCATTTGGGGGTGATTTAAGAGAGTATTTTCAGTTGAATTGTTCTGTGAGCTCACTAAAACACTGTCATCATTACTCTCTGCAAGTTTTGCATCAATCAGCAGCTTATACCCAGTAGTCCTTTACATGTTGAAACTTAGGATCAACCTAATACAGCAATATCTGACGGAGTATTTGAGCCCTTACAAGTACTAAAATATTGTAATATATTTACTAGAAGACAGTAAAATGAGGATACCAAGAATCCTTGCAGTTCAGAATGATGTATTGCAGAAGGAAGTACAGCATGGGTGCTCCATTGTCTCAGTGTCGGTGCTTCAAGTTACTTAGTCATCCTCTCCCTTAATGATAAAGGGAGCTGAAGAAAATCCATGCAAGTGATAATAATCAGGATTGTTTGGAGAGGCTCATTAGGCTGGAGTACAATATTTACAGAACAAACACAGGATCATGCAAGCCTCATCCAGGTCCTGTTTTTGCATCTTGGATTGTTGTCCTGCTGTCTCATCTTGGATTGCTCTCCCTTGGAGCTTGCATTGTGGCTACCTGACAGCAACAGCTAAAATCTGGTGCATGGAAATCCATTACATATAGCACAAAATAAGGAATTCATTTTAAGGCAGGTGGCTGGAATTGGTAGTTGGGAGCTACCTATATGTCATTGCACTGAGCACCATGCCTGTATTTCTCTCCCCTTTGGAGAAGTAGTATAGAAATTAGGTAGTAAGGACAGTTCATGGTCCACAGGGTTCCTGTGAGGCCAGGATGAATAGCACAGAATCAGGGAATGGCTTGGGTTGTAGTTCCTGCCCCCTGCCCTGGGCAGGGCCACCTTCCATTAAACCAGGTTGCTCAGAGCTCCATCCAGCCTGGTCTTGAACAATTCCAGGGAAAGGGCATCCAGAACAACCTGTTCTAGTGCCTTGCCACCCTCACAATAAAGAATTTCTTCCTAATACCTAGTATATTCTGTTTCAGTTTGAAGCCATTCCCCCTTGTCATGTCACTACATGGTCTTGTAAATTTTCTTGTAGGGATTTTTTCTTGTGGGGATTAACTGGCCATGATTGGAACTGTTACAATAAGTAATCAGTCTCTTTAATGAGATTTTCCCTGGAACATAGGAGAGTGAGAAGATGCATAAACTGTTACTCAGAGAAAGAGTTACTTCTTTCTAATTGTGCTGCTTTGAGATGTGTTATCCAAATATATTCTCTGCTTTTACTTCCCTTATTATCAAGGAAGCCTCTAGGAGCTGTAGTTTTTATTTCAGGGATTGATAGGTAATTGTGAATTCCTTCCCTCTGGCATATTCTAACCTGTGACTTCACATGCAAAGTTCCAGAGTCTTTTAACAGCAGCTTTGTATTTGGATAAAACAGAGTTTGACAATGTGCATTTACTGAGACTGAAACACAGAAAATGTCTCAAATGTCATAAATACCTTTTCAGCCCACATTGTTTAAAGGGTTCTTTTTAGAAATCATAGAACAGTTGGAATTTTAAAAGAAGGAAAAGGTTGCTCTGTGCAAAGCTTAAGTATTTTTAAAATAGCAATAGTGTTAATTTTTTACTCAGCTGTACTTCAGCACTAGATTGCAAAACTTTTCTTTCAGTTTTTAGACTAAAACTCTGTTCAGGAGATCCAACACATTTAATGATAATTTTATACTGTGAATAAAGTATTCTGGAGACTGCAGAGGCTGTTTCAAAGCAAAATATTGATACAAGACTTTGCATCATAATTAGAATGTTCAAGTCTTCATTTTACCTTCTTGTCTAAATGCTTTTAGCCTTAAATATTACTAGATAAAATTTTTCTCACACACTGGTGTACTACTTCCCTGTTTTAGGGGAAGTTTGACTATAATAGCTGTCAGCTCTACCCTCCCACAAAACATCTTCCTGTCAATTTAAACTTCTTTATTTTTATTCTATTAGATTTTTTGCTGTGTAACAAAAACCCTGATCAAATCTTAAAACAGGTGGCTTTGAGTTTCTTGTCATACACTGACTTTTTGTTTTCCAAAGTCCTGTTACTACCATGTAAAACTAAAGCAATAAAACTAAGTTTGTGTTAAAGTGAAATCTTTCCTGAAACTATTTTGGATGGAAAACTCAGATGAGCCTAAATCTTTCTTTCTGATGTATATAATCCTGTGCATGCTCTCAGCATTTAAGCTATGAAAGATAAAACCAGGTTTGAAGGCTGTGAGCTACTTCCCAATTGGAACTTAGTTGGAAGAAAGTATTAACATAAAAAAACACTAGCTTTTCAATTTATTTCTAGATTAATCACATAAAGCTCTTGATGTTAATGTTTTGTTCTGATTTCTCTCATATTTGAACTCCTTCACAGAGGACAGTGAATTAAGAAGAACCTTGCAGTCTTTAGCTTGTGGAAAAGCACGAGTATTGATTAAAAATCCAAAGGGCAAGGATGTAGAAGATGGAGATAAATTCATCTTTAATGATGATTTCAAGCATAAACTGTTTAGAATAAAGATCAACCAGATTCAAATGAAAGAAACAGTACGTACTTTTTCCATTCATTCAGTTTATGTATTAACTTTATCTACATATCCCATATGGATTTCTATTTTTTGCATATAAAGAAATGAATATTTAATTTCAGAGGATATTTACATTTTTTAAGTAGTCAAGATGACTCAAAGAGGCAATAAAGGCTTTAAAATCACTGAACTTGAATGCAACTTAGGTTGCTTCCTGTGGTTGCAAATTTAAACGCCTATATATTAAACTAAAAGGATCTTGTAGACATTTCAGCCCATCTTAGAAGTTTCTGTGGTATTGCTGAAGTGTTTATACTGTATTGAACTCAGGAATCAAATGTCACCATGCCACTTCTATATTTAGCAGGTAAGAGTGCTATAAAATCAGGGCTGTTCCATTACTCTGCAGAGAAAACAAACCTTTTTTTGTTGTATCTGAATCCCCATTCTTGGCACAAGGTGACACATTCTAATTAACATTTGTTTGTTTCTTTTTTGCCTTTGCATATTAAATTCCAGGAAAGTTTAACTGGAAAAGTTAAAACTGGAGTTTAACACAAAATGCTGCTGTATTTGGGCTGTCAAAGTGTTGTGTTCTTTGAGAAATCTGAAGGGAACTTCTAAGATTTACTTTAGTTTATCAAATAATGTAAAAAAATAAGGCACATTTTTTTTTCCTTCACATTATCCTTAATTTTCTCTTTTACTTGCTTTAGCAGTACACTTCAGAAAACACTTAGCAATTAGAATGCAGTAATGCGTGCATCTGTCTCAAGGATAAGAGTGCATAAGTTTAATTTTATTGTGAAGGTTAACTATAGAGATATAATTAATAAAAAGTAGCAACAGAGGATGATATGATGTTGTGATGATATTGTGGTGTTGTGTTGTTCTTTAGGCTGAGGAACAGGTCAGCACAACTGAAAGAGTATTTCAGGACAGGCAATATCAGATTGATGCTGCTATTGTACGAATAATGAAAATGAGGAAGACTCTTGGTCATAATCTTCTTGTTTCTGAATTGTATAACCAACTGAAATTTCCTGTGAAGGTAACTTACGTTTTTGTTTGTCAAACCATCCTAGATTTATGTAAATATATGTAATATATGTTTCTATTCAGCTTGTCTATAAGAGCAAGAAATGAGAAATACCATAGAATTAAACTCAAAGATTAAGGTATTGTGTGGACAGAAATAAGTTGGAGTAGCAGTAGTACATCACTTATATACTATGGTGCATTCCTTATGTAGCTTTTAGCAGTATTTTTTTTTTTAATATGTTTGCCTATATATTACTGTTATACTAATCTCTTTTTTCTTCTTGTAGCCTGGAGACTTGAAAAAGAGAATTGAATCTCTCATTGACAGAGACTATATGGAGAGAGACAAAGACAACCCCAATCAGTATCACTATGTTGCATAAAGGCGAAGAAATAGTTTTATTTAAAAAAATTTAAAAAATAAAAAATAAAAACCAAAATCATCCACATATATCTTCAGGACACCAAATACCTATGCTGTTCCAGACTTTCCTTTTAGCAGATTTCAGGTTGATATATATTATTCAACCAGCTGCATGCACTGCTGTGGAAAAGAAAAATGACATGTTAATTGATCACCTTTGTCAAGACTTCTTACTAATTTTAAATGTCCTGGGGTTTTTTTCCCCCTCTAGTTAATCTTTTGTTCTCCTGGGTTCTTCAAAACTTAGTTTTACAGTTTTTTTAAAAAATGTCATTGAAGTTGGATGGAAAGGTAAAATGACCTCTCTGAGAAATATTTCTGTCACGGATGCAAGTCTGGTTTCTTCATTTAGGTGTTCCTGCATCCATAAAGTCCCTAGATGCTGCATTCTTTAGCTACAGTGACAACTTGGGTAACTTTTTAAAAACCTTTCATTCATGAACATGTATGTACAAGTAGTGTTGTTGAAATACACTGAAGTTTTGCACCATGAAAACCCTTAAACTTGTGTTCAGTTAATTTTCTTTCAAGTTATTACAAACTTCAGTCTGGTTTGGATAAATCAGGTTTTGAAGTGAGATTCTTGAAGTGCCAAGAGGACAACTGCATTGATGTGTGTACTGAGCTGTTGGATTATTTAGCTAAAATATGGATTATTCTATTATTACTACTTCTGCTGGCTTGGGTGGCAAAGATTAGATCTGAGTCAGAGGCCCTACCTCATTTTAGGGCAGCAGGTGTATTTCACCGTTTCTGTAATTGCCGTAACATTTAGTTCTGCCTTGAAAATAACATCCAGGGAACCTACTGTACAGCGTGCTCCACTTTAAGAAAACAAAACCTTTTTTTTAAAAAATACTTTTATGGTCTCAATATTGGGAAAGCATAGCTTTTTGTTTTGAAAGACTAAGGATTTTGTGAGTACTTTGTTACATATTGTACATATGTAAGTTGATTCGAATTAAAGAGTGAAAGACACTGTAGATCTGTTAGATAACTGTAAGGAAGACACCTTTTCTGGTAATACTTGCAAGACTGCTTGTTTTCCTGATTTGTCTACTGGTATGTTTAATTCTGAAAAAGAGCTACCAAAGGAGTTTTGATCACTACATAAATAATAATTTAACTGAGCGATATTTTCTTGAGAGATACCTTACAAGTTTATGTAACATATGGGGTTTGTGCATCAATTAAAAGGCTACTTCTTAAAGTAAACAATGCTATGAGGTGACAACTTGTGGATCTACATATTAAAAGTCCTTATTCTGTCCTCCGGTGTCATTAATTGTATTGCATTCTGAATTATTTTTGTTCCCTTTGTGTTTAGAAACTAAACACATTTAGTTTATTGTATTTAAAGCATATTTAATATTATAATTTAATGTAGACCTATTTTAATATTGGAATCTTCAGTTAATGCAAATAAAATCTTTGATGCATATTAATTTCTTAGCCTTTGTGAGAATATGGCACTTCTGTTTATTTTTCAGTTGTTATTTTTTCAGTGTTAGTTATACCATTCACTTTGTAGTTCACTTTTTATGTATATGGTAAGATGGATCTCATTGGTTTCCAGACTTCTAAACCAAAAAGGAATGTGTGCCTCACAGAAAGGTAATGGCCAGAGAGGCTTTATCCACACTGAAAGCTGTAGTGTGCAGTAGCTGTTAGGAAGCAGTGAGAATGTACTGCCTGTCCCTTCTCAACCCAGATGTTCTGGTTCAGTAATTTTAAACAATAGCTTAAAGCAGTGGTGTTATCCTGAAGATGACTAAAATGGTTTTGCTTCAAGAAGCAGTGTTAATTAAAAGTGCTGAGATGTGCAGTTTTTCTTAATTGCCACAGACTAAGAACTCTTTGGCCATATTATTCTGGTCTAGCAATTAAAAATTAGTTGTTCCACAGCAATGGATATTATAAAGCCTGTCTTTCTGTGCCGGATGCCTTTGGTCTCCAACTGTATCATCCCCTCCAAATAACCTCAAGCATCAGTACTTAGAGGGGCTCTCCTTGGTTTTGCCTTTCTGCTTGTGAGAGTGTGGGTTTTGTCCCTCATCCAGCTGCTGATCTGTACCATCCCCTTACCACCCTGAATATACAGAGAATGTCATGATCCCTGAAGACTTCTACTCTTCCAGACTGGTCTGCAAGTGACTTCAGAGGTTCAAAAGCTTTGGGAGAGACTGACAGACTGGGTAATTGTGACTCTTTCTCAGGTCCTTGTCTTTAATTTGATTTCCTCAAATTTTTCTTACTGGGATTTTTTATGTGCTGAACCAAACAGGTAAGCAGTTACTTCATGAGACAGCATGGAAATCACTTCTCCATAGTGAAATAGCTGCAGTTGATTGCTTTTCAGTAGCTGGTGATAGAATTTGGCTGAGCAGCCTGCCTCAATCACTTGGTTCTTTGGAGTCACATTGCCTGAGTGTACCTGTACCCATAGGGCACAGGTTGCTAAACATTTATTCCTGGAATATCACCCAGTGCTGAAGATGTTGGGCAGTAGCAAGGTAACAGATGTCCTCTATAGAGCATCTATGTTCAGGTATGTCTGGGAAACCTGGATCTTGGCAATTCAATGTCCTTAGAACAAACTGTATAGTAGCTTCTATGGAATGATAAAAATAACAGCAGGAGCCTGGATACAGATAGGGGCTCTGTCTTATCCAAACATACATTATATGCATTTAAAAAGCAATTTTCCTAAATGACATGCTGTTAGGTAGCCAAACATTTCTTCAGGGAAAGCAAGTGCGAGAATGTAGGCTGGGGGCTGACTTAAAGGTGCTTCCCAAGTCTGGCAGGTACAGCTCTCCTTAACCAGCCAATGGCCTCCTTCTGCCCTCTCCTTGGGTCTTCTTTTCTTAGTTCTGCATTTTAGCTTTCCCTGGACTCCTTTATCTGAGCCTCAGTTTATCATTTAACTCTCTTGATTTGCTGCAGCTTTTTTCATCCTTTCTTTGTGCTATACATCTTTGAAAAAAAAAAACTACACCCTTTTCAGGGTCTCAGTGTCTCAATTTATGCAGACCTACCTGTGCACTGCTCCAGGCAGGGGCACTGGGTGCCTGGAAAGCTGCCTGGTGGAAAAGGACCTGGGGGTGCTGGTTTGACAGTGGCTGAACATGAGCCAGCAGTGCCCAGGTGCCCAAAGAGGCCAGTGGCACCTGTATCAGCAATAGTGTGGCCAGCAGGACCAGGGCAGTGATTGCCCACTGTACTCAGCACTGGGGAGGCCACACCCCAAATCCTGAGTTCAGTTCTGGGCCCCTCATTACAAGACATTGAGGGGCTGGAGAGTGTCCAGAAAAGGGCAGTGGAGCTGTTGAAGGGCTGGAGCACAAGTCCTATGCGAAGCAGCTCAAGGAGCTGGAGTTGTTAAGGCTGGAAAAAAAGAAGGCTTGGGGAAGGAGCCTTATTGCTCTAACTGCCTGAAAGGAGGCTGTAGCCAGGTGGAGGTCTCTTTTCCCAGATAACAAGTGACAGGATGAGAGGAAAAGAACTAAAGCTGTGCCAGAGGAGGTTTAGATAAGATATTAGCAAAAATTTCTTTACTGAAAGGGTTGTCAATCACTGGATCAAGCTGTCCAGGGAAGTGATGAAGTCACTATCCCTGCAGGTATTTAAAAGACCTATAGATGTAGAGCTTAGGGTACAGTTTGGTGGTAGGCTAGGCAGTGCTGGCTTACCAGTTGAACTCAGTGATGTTTGAGGTCTTTTCCAACCTCAATGGTTCTTTTCTGTTTGTAGGTTTATTATCTTTAGCAGGTATGTTCAGGAGAGTGGACTCTATACCATGAACCATGGTATAGAACCATAAACAATGAACTCGTTTAACTATTCCTAGCAAGTCTCTTCAGAAAGGAAATAACCATGTGATGTCAGATAATCCTCAGCAACTGGCTATGGGAAAATAGAGTCATGTTTTCTGGAAGTTCTTTACTGGTAAAAATTCCTAGCCTTGTACTCTGTCTCCCTTGCTTTGTACTCTACCTTGACCTCACAGGACAGCTTTTACTGTAGTAAAGGGTGCTACATCTCCTGCCTGTTTCCTGTGAGTGGCCCATTCTGCATCTATGGCTCTGAAGAAAGGCCAGGGAGTGCATCATGGTTCATATCTGGGCCTGTGAGCATGCTGGTTGGCCAGCAGCTCTGTCAGATGAAATGTGTAGGGGCTGGGCATGGATGGATTTTGTTTCCTCAGTGACAGCACGAATTTAGACCATCAGGCTATGTATATAGCAGCTTTTACAGAAGCTGTAACTGTTTATATCTTACCCTGCTATCACATTTGATTGATACCAGCCAACAAGTTACCAAACAGTGGGGCTGATGGCCAAGATGGTTGTGCAAGACTTGATGCATTCATCTAAGACCCTGGTAATAGTTGTACTGAAAGGAGGTGGGAATTGGTATGGTGCCATCTCTGCACCATTAATAAAGACCTAGTGAGCCAATGATCCACAGCATGGATCCAACATCATTCTGTGCTGGCAACCTTATGTTCTTTATTTACCAAATTTTACCACAATATTGTTGCTTTATGCAACTTACATATATATATATGTGTGTGTGTGTATATATGTATATATATATATATATATATATATATAGTGATCATTTTTTTTGTAGCAATCCAAGCATCTGTCATTTTTCCATTGATAGACACCTACTGACTTTCCAGTGAAGAGGCAGAATATTGCACACCAAATTTAAACCTAACCTTGGGCCTCTGTCTCCACTTGTCTTGTGGCAGACTTTGTGTTCCGCAGACCTTCCACCACTCCCAGTGCAGCTTCCAAAAACAGTGATCCATAATGAAAACAACCCATGTCCCACCTCCATTACCCTCAACTCCTCTGCAGATGAGTCATTCAAACACTTGACCAGAGCTGCTCATTATGTCCTTTTTCTAACTAACTTCTGCTTTTAGCAATGCATGGCAAGGATAAAGACTGCTAGAAGTGTTCCAGGGAAAAGACAAACTAAAATAATACATTACTGTGTCAAAAAATGTGCAGATAAAAATACAGCATTAGAAAAGAAATATGTGTTTATAGCAATAGCATTGAAAATGAAAGGTAGATCCCCATGCCACCCTAAGGAGAAACTAAATTTATCCAGGATCTTTTGGGGAAACAGGAAGTGTGAGTGAACTGAGACAAAGAGCAAGGAAAGGTCAAGTTCACAGCAGCTGAACTTGACTTTAGCAGCTGGGAGTAGATAAATTGCATTTCAAATGGGTTCAAAGTAAAAATGTATAAAGGCAGCTTGGGAGCAGAAATCGTTCTGCCTCAGAGATTATTAATCTGGAGCAGCCTGTAATGAGGAGAGGGACTCTATGGCAGTCATTGTGAGAAAGCAAAGGCACACCGCTCCTGGCACACATTCCAGTCGTACTAGAAACAGGATTTCAGGAGCAAGATACATGCTTCTGAGGTTTCAGATGAAGTAAGCGTATCCCCAACAGTGTGGGTAAGAGAGAGCATTGGATTACAGAGTGATCAAATGACCTGGGCTGTCCATCTCCATTACATCTGAGAATGTTTACAAACTAACTTCACCTTCTTTTCTGGTTTCTCAAAAAAAAAAAAAAGAAAAAAAAGTATTCCTTAAATTCCATCAGACATCTGAAGCTATGTGAAATTGTGATTTTCATCCATGTAAATGCACGCCATTAGCAGTCCCTGTTTTGTCTTGGAACACATGTGACTCATGTATACCCGGGTATATACAGATAGAACACTTCATAGGTAACAGACCACCAACTTCCAATGTTATACAGCTGGGACTGAATTAATTCTTTGCGAGACGACTGTTCTCACCTCAGACTGCCCATGTTCAGAGGCATGAAGCACATTCTGGAGGTAAAGCAGCGCTCCGTGAGGTAACAGTCACCCCGCAATCACTCCCCTTCGCAGCGCCCCGCGGCCCCGCCCCGCTCTCGCGAGATCCTTCTTTCCCTCGGGGCCGGAGCCCCGCAGCGCAGGCTGTGTCACGTGACGGGCGGGCCGGCCTTGTGACGTCACAGTCACATGACCGGCCGGGGCCGTCGCCAGAGCGCCCCGAGCGCGGAGCCGCCGCCCCCAGCCCGCGACCGCCCTCGGCCCGTGCCCGCTGCCGCCGCGCCCTGTCCCTGCGCCCCGACATGGCCCGGGGGCTGCTGGCGGCAGCCGCCCTGCTCGGTAAGCGGGGGGACGCGGGTGGCCTGTGCGCTCAGCGGGGTGGCCGGGGGGGCGTCGCAGCGGCCTGAGGTGGCCCCGGGGCCGGCGGCGCTGGACGCGGCACCTGTAACTGGAGATCCGCCCGCCCGCCCGTCCGCTCCCGCCTGCTGTCGGTGTTCCCGGGTGCTGACTGACCCACGGGGGCTCAGGGTTCTTGGGGGATCCCGCCCCCTCCCCGCGCCGGGCCCCTGTGGCGCCCCGGAGCC
Source organism: Cyanistes caeruleus (assembly GCF_971803275.1). Taxonomy (NCBI): domain Eukaryota; kingdom Metazoa; phylum Chordata; class Aves; order Passeriformes; family Paridae; genus Cyanistes; species Cyanistes caeruleus. The sequence goes on from NC_141703.1 coordinate 26,024,121, forward strand.
TCTGAGGGCCTCCGAGGTACGAGGGCAATGATGGACGGGAGGCGGTGGCTGCCGCGCTCGGCGCGCTGAGCCGCGTTAGAGCCCGGGAACGCCGCTCTGAGCACCTGCCTTGGATGTAGGGACAACGCTCCGAGAAGAACCTGGAAACGAGCCTGGAGCACGAGGCGCGGGAGCTACTGATGTCATTGCTAGGAAACAGCGCTTTTCTATAGGGCATGTAGTGCTCCGTTGCTTAATGGTTTTTTTTCCTGCCCTATCTTGAGTAAAATATGAAACGTGTCTGGAATAGAGAGATTTCAGTGCCTTGATGAGAAGGTTTGTTAGGGCAGCAAGGCTGTTTAACGAGGAAGTGTGTCATGCTTGTTTACTGATAACTACCTTGCTTTTGGTTTCTTGTCTTGAAAGCCACATCACACAACGCTGTCAGGTTTCTGAGATGTGGCTTTGGCAGCAAAGGAAACTTGTTCAGCAACTGGCCAAAATATTTCGCAAATACAGTAGCAGTTGAGAATGCTTATCTGCCATAATTTTTGAGATAGGACAGTCTTTGCGACTCCTGTAACATCTCTTTGGTAATAAATATCGTTATTACCATTGACCCTAGTTCAATTTCATAGAGCCCAAAAGATGCCACTCACAAAGGGCACTGAGCAGTTCAGACATCCAGGCCTCATGAACCAATGTAGTGAGCACAGTGATTCACAGTGCTCCTTGACTTGCTTTTTAGGGCTGCCAGCTGAACTGTCGTTGAACTGGTGTTATAGTGGGAATTACTTGAATCGTTTGTTTGAGATAGTTATGGCTTAAATGAATCTAAAGAATTGCTTTATAGTTTGCTTTCCAATCAGCTTTTGTGATTTTTATGTGGTATCACAGTTTTGATACTTTTGGCCACTGCAGTAGGCTTCCTCTGCTTAACTGGCAGTTACAAACATCATTCGGTGCATTATCTTTGTCACTTTCTGGCATGTAAAATATGTTAGGTTTCTGCAGCTGAGGCAACAGGATAGTTTATTTTACCACAGTAACTATTTACTGATAGTCGGGACTTTGTACCAGTGTCTAGTAGCTTAGTAGCTGAGTGTTTCTGCGTAACCTTAGACTATAATCTTAGGGGAAGATTTTGTGGTGCAAGTAGAGACCCCTTTCTTGCTAGAGTGTGGGGTTTGGGTTGTAGGTGAGGGGAGAAGAAGAAGAGATAATATATGAGCTGAAGTATTCAGATATTTTAGCTCATTTACAGCCTTTTAGTTGTCTGAGTGAACGCTGATTAGGATAAGGTCGTGATCACAGGAGACTGCACGATTAGCGTGGGTGGGGCAGATGTGAAAACTTGTTTGGTGATGCTTTGACTATGGGACAGCAGAATTTTTTTTTTCTACCTGAATATCTCATCATACCTCACTTACTGTTTCAGTTTTCTGTTTTGATTGAGCAGCAAGCACTAAGCTGAATGTTTCAGGTGTCAGCCTTGAGCATTTTGTAATTAATTTCCTCATTAACATCAAACATACATATGGAATTAAGAGACCATTTAGGTAGTATATGGTACATTCAGGGAAAGGGGCTATGGGAAATGGAAGTACCTACCCTGAACTTAGCTGCTGCTTTTTGAAATACTGAGTAAGATGGTGCTTGTCTGTTGTTGAGCACGATGAGTCAGTTGGGTTGTGTGCCAAACCCAACAGAGCTGCTTGTGCTCTCTGAGATCTAGAGCACCCGTGCATTTTTTCATTACTTAAACACACATCAGAGAACACTTTCCTGAAAATTTAAGATTAGAATCAGACAGGCATTCACTGTAGTGAATAAGTGGTGAAGTGTTTGAGATTTGCAAAAGAGAAAATTATTTTTTTCAAGGTAGCATGATGTCATTTCAGAGTAACTGATGTATAATCCACATGTTTCCATTGCACAACTCTAGTCCAAAATGGAATTTTAAACCTTGATACCAATGTGGAGATAGTTGAGAGAAACTTGATAATGAATTACAGTCAGTGAGCAATCTGGTGCTGAATTATTTTCTTCAGGTTTGGCATAATCAGGTGTTTGGAACTGAGACCAGTATAACTTGATTTTCACAAAATCTAACTGCTTGAACATTGAGCAACTTTAGAAACATTGTTTTAGTAAATGCTGCCCTTGACATAGTGTTTGCTTGATAGCTGCTTGAAGGGTGTTGACACAGTCTCTAAGGATCTGAATTAGTGTGCCAGTCATCATGTGATAGGTTACTTGGCTTTGACTTCAGCAGCTTTTCTGACTCGTGAAGTAACTTCTTACTTGCTGAGAACTCCGCAGATTCCCTGATAGGCCGCTTTTTGAGATCTGTTTCCAAGGTTTCTGTTCAGGCTGACCAAGGAGTTTTATTTTTGGTGTAACCTGCTTCTAGGTTGTTCTGTAGAGATTTGGATGTTTTCTAATCAGTAGCAGATGACAAAGTGAAGAATTGCCTCTAAGTACAGAGGAACCTAACGCAAAGAAAAGATTGATACTCGGTTGCAACATTAACTGCTGTTATCTCTGATAAGCCTTTGTAGGCCTCAAAGATAAAAGCTTATTTGTAGCAAAAGGCACATCTCGCTTTTGCTTGTTGCAGCTTCAACAGTTTGTCTTTGCTCTCAAGTCAGCCATTATTTGGAAATTCCTTGAGAGAGCTTGGTGCTGAAATGGATTTCTTGGTATGTGCTCTCTTAAGCTTGGCAGAAGACATTTTTGGGCATGTGAGTGATGGGAATTATGACACCTATTTGGACACTCCCTTGCATTATATTGAGTCTATATTACATACTTTTAAATGTGCCTTATGTTTTGGTAAATCAGGATTGCATAATCTGACTTCAAGATGGACTGGTGTCCCTTTCAGTCTTAGTATAACAGTTTCTTAACCTTCTCTGTCCCTTGACAGCACCACTGTCAGTACTACTTTTTCTACTGTTAATTCCAAATGTGACAGTCTTAGGTGCACCCTGGCATTAGGAGTACAGAGTTTAAATGCGCTTCAGCTCTGCACAGTGGATACTTGTTCCCTCTTTGGTGTTCACCCTTGAGTACAGTAGTTCACACTTAATATATTCGGTTTTCTTGTATTAAACTTCTGATGGCATCTGTTTCCTTAACAAGAATTCACTCCATGCAATATGGGAACACCTGTATTTTTACTTTCCTTGACAGGGTTAAGATCTACTCTGTAGGACTAGGAGAGTGGTTTTACTCAGGCAGTTAGTTTATTGCCTTATTTCCAACATTCCCTCTCCCCTGGGGAAGCTGTCTCTTTAAATTGGCACACAGTGCTCCTTTCTTCAAAACACTGTTTGGGGCTGGCAGCTGCCTTGAAGAATGTATGTTAGTTGTGTGGTGTGATAACAGCAGCACTAACCAGAGCCAGTGCAAAATGGACTTGTTTGAATGCTGAAAAGGGTCTGGCCAGGGAAGTTTAGCTCTCCCAGTGCACTCATGCAATTATTTGATGTAGAGCTATCTCAAGACTTCCTTCCTCTAGATAGAAAGCCATAAAGAAGTTTCATGTGACAAAACCTGATGTAGTTGTGCAATTCTCTGGTCAAATGGCAAGTGTATGGCTGTTAGGTAGCCTTTCCTTTCTAAAGCTTTTGTGCTTGTATAAATTGTTTAGAATTATAAAGACAGAAGTTATTAATCTGTAAACTTGAAGGGAAAAAAAAAATTACTGCCTTAATTGAAGTCAATAATACCAAAACCATAATCTGAGATTGCATGAATTTGTCTCTTGGTTGGCAAGGATGCATATTCTGGGCTGGATCAGGAACTTGATATAATCAGATGCTGCACCTGCACAAGTACAGCTAGTTCTCTTATCCCCTAATGCAACTTAAACTCTGTTCTCCCTTTCCCCACCACTGTGTGTGTATTCAAGTGAGTCCACCCTTGGCTTTTCAGTCTCGTGTCTGTTCATGAAAGGTAACTTTAACTCATCATTTCATGGAGACCATCTTGCATCTTGCAAAGTTTTTTGTATGTCAAGCCTGTCAAGGGATTTTCCTGCTTTCAGTTGTTCCTGTCTTTTTGTATTATCTCAAGGTGGTTCTGAATCCTAAGGAAGTGATCTTGGTCTTCCAATAAGGGACTTGGACCTGGTGTCCCTCAGGGAGTGGTGTATACATTAGAGGACAGAGCACTGGAGGAGAGCATAACTCCTCAGGGATTTTTCCATTCTGTTCTCTGGCACAGATTTAGGAGTTTAAAGTGGTGACTAAGGTTACCATTGGTCACAAAATGGCACTGAGATGACAGGATCATTCTGAACCATCAGAATGAGTAAATTACTGGGCAGTTTTGTTGACATGTACAATAGAAAATAAACCTTTAGATAATAACCAGCATTTCTTATCTCTGTGGATTAATGCCCCACAGGTATCAGTGTTCGCTATGTTTGTCATCAGAACACCTGGGCAAAGGTGCAGGGCAACGCATCAGTGCTGCAGCTTAGCTACAGAATGATTAAGGGCTGGCATCCCTTACCCCAGAGTGCTCTGCACAGTAATTCCAGGGTGGGCTGGAGCTGAGGAGAGTCTGTGAGTGTGACCAGGCTGTGGGATACTCTGAACCCCATCCCAATATCCTGGGAGCTGGCAGCTGCGCTGTGCTGCAGCCATGGTTTTCCTCCTGAACAGCATAGGCAGTTAATGTAACTGCAAGCAGTCTCATCCATTGGATATCTGTATGGCTTAAAGTACTGATGATATGGGATATGTGCCCAGGTGTGTTTGAATGGCTTGCTGCCCTTTATTCCAAGAGGGAGAAAAATGCTAAAGAATTTTTTACTTATGCAGGAAATGTGACTGTATATCTCCAGTTTAAAAAGAAGTAACTTTTGTGTTTCCTTATTGTCAGTGTTCCATGTGTCTAATAGAAATTGGAGACAAAGTAAATCATTAACTATAGTAACTGAAGTCCTCTTTGCAAGCAGATGGTGTACTCAATTGCCATTAAATATGCTTGGTTTTCTAGTGCACTACAACCATTCATCTCTCTCCCTTGGTAGGTTTCCATTATATGGGAGAGTAAATCAGGAGTAGCTGTGTTTGACTAACAGGATTTCAGTTATAACAAAGTTGAAACCTGAAAGCATATGCTAGATTGTTTTATTAACTTTGTAGTTTCCAGATTAAACAAACAACTTTATGAGGTGGATTTCTTTAAGATAAATTGTTAGACAATCAAGGAAGTATTTATTTTGTTTGACTTACTTATTTTATCTCAGACTGTTAATATACTTTGGGGTTTTTTGAGGTAGGTATGTTAGATAAAGAAGGATGCTGGATTTAATTCAAGCAACATCTCTAGTTGTTGCTTTAATAGTTACCTTAAGTGTTTTCTTGCATTAGACTGTAATTGCAGAGATTAGGTATAAAGGGAGAGAGTGCCTTATGATTTTCAATTGGAAAGATGCAGCTAGAATAAATATTATAAGCTGTCTTTTTTTGGAACTTACTGGAATACAAAGGAAGCATCTGAACCAAGTGAAATTTCTTTGATGTAAGTACATTTTTGGTAATTCCTTTACTAGATATCCATAATGTAGTGTTTCCAGCCAGCTGAATAATGAGCCTAACAAAACTTACTCTTTGCTATTGAACGGTCTTGGACCGCTTCATTTAAATCTGAAGTACTGCACTTGCTGTGCCACAGATAGTTGTCATAGAGGGCTCTGCAGTTTATTAAGAGAAACATTTAAAGCTTAAAGTTAAGAATCTGGAGGTTGCATCAGGTTTTGTGTATAACTGCAAAGAATGATATTGTTATGAGATCTACAAACAATATTCTCAACTTGTAGATATGCCCGGATAGAATTAAGCAATACATTATGTAACATTATTAGAAATATTCCCAGGATGGATTGATTCAACATCAGTTTGCTTTTCTGTAGTCTTGACATTTTGACTGTAGGGTTGTAGTGTTTGTGGGTTGGTGATGATTCATACATTAATCACTACTCGACACTGAAACTGCCTTCAGAACTCAACAGCTGCTTTCCTGTGAGACACAGCAAGCTGTTCCTCTGCCTTAAACTGGCTGGAGCAGAGAGTAGGCATGACCTTCTTTCCTTCAGTGTCTTGATTTGTTCATCAGTGGTTTTTTCCTAATTTTTCTTTGCTTCTATGTCCCATACGTTTCACTCAGTATCATCTACATTCTTTCAAGACCTTGGGAGCAGATGATGCTGCAGCTCAGTTCCCTCTGATCACCATCCCTGTGAGTGTTGCCTTACTTGCAGTGAAACAGCTCTCACCACTCCATCGAGGACAGCTCACTGTCTCGTGCTGGATGTGTCTGTCTCATCACTGAAACTGCAAATCCTGCAGCTGCTGAATATTTCTTAAGAAAGATTGGGGTTTTATAGCAGTTATTCCACACTAATGAAGTCAGGAGTCATGTAATGATGTGACTTTAACCTTACAAAAATCTAGTAGTTATGCAAGTATTACTATTTAATGTTTATTCATGTCCCTTATTCTTTATTACTTAAACTTGCTGAGGGTGACTTATCAGCTCTTTATTACCAGAATTTGTCTTCCATTTGATGCTTTCTGGTATCTCTGCATTGTCCGTTGTTCTCTGAATCATTTGTAATGGACAGGTCTGTCATGTTTTCATTTAGGTCAGCAACATTTTTTTAATTGTTTTTCAGTCTTTTCTTTCCCCTGCATTTCTTTTAAAAATCATTTTTCTTTCATTCTCTACTCTGTTACTTCATTATTTTTAGCCCTAAAATTGCTGAGATCTTAATAGCTATCAAACAAGGGAGTCTGCATGCAGACTGAAGGTTTTCATTCTACCACATTTTTCAGTCATAGCGTAAGTTCAAGGAGCAATGGATTCTTATTCCCTGCCTCTACACTTTTCTATGCTGTGCTAGAAATCTTCAGGAAAGTGTAAGCAGCTTGCTTTGGAGAAAACTAGTGCGTGCAGTAAATGTAAACAAGTTCCAGATGTAAATGTAAAATGGAAGGAAACTTTGCAAATTGAAACTTCAGTGTGGATGAACATGTTTCTGATACTGCTTTGAATTGCAGTAAATAACATTTCTTTGTGAATATGTGGTCCTTAATGAACATTTTACACTGGACATAAGGAAAAGGTAGGACAGTTTTTGTTTGAAATAAGTTTTCTACACTGTTTGTTCTTAAGCATTTTGTTTCTTCTGTCTACATCTGATTTCAAGTCCAGACTCTCCAAAAACTGGGTAAAGTTGAATGAATTCCAGTTTCAGCTTTGCCCTCTCTGGTGCTGGGAGAGGATGTGATGTTGCTAAGGGGAAGGCAACAAGGGAAAATGCTTGCTGGGTGCCAGAGAAATAGTTTCCAATGTGTTCCTGCAACTGATGTGCCTTCTACTGAAGTCCAGCTGACAAAAGTCCAATTTTTCCTAATAATTGTCTTTGTACAATTGTACACACTATAGTTTTGCAGTGAAAAGTTTTAAGATACATTTTTTGAAAACTTCTCAGGGAGGGAAGCTAGCTAATGGATAATCCCTCATCTGGATCTCTTTGCTATTATCAACAGTTGAATGGATTAGCATGTTTGACTCCTTAAAGCTTATTTGCTTGTGATAATGGCTTATGTCTTACAGCTGTTTCTTTATCAGGTTTTCTGCAAGACTGAAGTTGTTGCAAATGCATACTGATAAAGTGCTAGCATGAAAATGATGCAGGCTTTTTGCAGTGAGGTTCACTTGGGGGGCGGTGGTGGTGACAAATTGAGGATCTGAAAAATAAAATAAGAAACTGGTCAGGTGCAGGAGTATCCCTTGCCACAAATGAAGTAGGAGATAACCAGCTTTCCAGCTGTTTCCAGCCTGCCACAGTGTGAAGCTTTGTTGGCAGTGGACACTGTCACTGGTGTGACACTGGTGCCAGTCCATGCTGCCATCAGAATGGACGATTGTGTGCTCCCCTTGCTGTGTGTTCTTGCCCTGTTAAGTCGGGACTTTGGGCAGTTGTTCTCAGCGTGCTGTGGCCATAGAGGCTGGAATGGAACAGGGGGCAGAAAAGCTTTTCTCTGCTTTTCTCAGCAGCTCAGTCTGAGTTCAGCTTAAACCAGTCAGGAAAACATAACCTCAGTCTGTGTCAAGGCCTTGGCCTCCTCCTCCTCTAAAAGTGTGGAGCGTGTGAGGACGCTAAAGAGAAGATCTCCTGGCAAGGGTAGCATGCTCTATCATGCTATTTTTGGCAGTGCCTTCAAAACATCTGCAGTCAATCCAGGCTTACTAAATGCTGCATTCAGTGCATGTGCAGCTGAGTGTCCTGGTACAGTGGGAGTGAAGGCTGTGTGATGTGCTGTGGGGGGAAGGCAGAGTGATGGAGGCATGCAGGTTCAAATAAGCTGAGTCAAGTCTGAAGCTGCCTTGAACACTACAACTGGTGTTTGTTGCATGTTTTTCTTACCTCTTAGGGCCCAGCGTGTCTACAGTTTTGGTTTGGGTGGCTTTGCATTTTTATAAACGAGGTGTTTAATTTGTCTTCTGTTTCTTAGTGATGTCAAAGCTAATCTAGAGACTGCTAATGCTCAAGTTTCCAAACTCAATCGATGCTTAAGTTGTACTCCCAAAATGTGCAGTGGTACATATTTGTCTCTTTGGGATTAAAAATGCAGATTTATGTGACACCAAGTTAACCACTTTTTATTTTTATCAGGCTTTTTACAGGCTTCCTCTTCATTTGAAGTGAAAGATTCAAGTGGTAAGGTCTGCATAATTGCTGATTTGACAGTAGCCTTCTCAGTGGAATACAAAAACAATGGGCAAAAAGAGGTAAGAGCAGTGGGTATCTTACTGTTTGTCATTTATTAGTATTTATAAAATATGTGGTATCTTTGCACATGTGCAGTATTTAAATTTTCCTCAAGTATCTGCTTGAAAAACTGCTTCAAGAAGGATTTTTACTCTCCCAGTCAGGTTGCATCAGCTTTTCTTTATTACAGATGCTTCTTCTGATTAAACGGTGAGATTGAGGCTGCCTGAAACAATCACAAACAGAACATGTGAAATTACTTTTGTCACTGAAATTCCACACCTGTCCTGTTGATAACTAAAATGGCTTTCACTGGAACTGTAATGGCAAAAATACTATGAGTTCTCTTTTGGTAACTTGGTCACTTGCACATGGACTAAATCTGAACTGAAATGGCTGTTGGCACGTAGCTTTTAAACTTTTTAAACTCTGGAAATCTGTGATCTTCTTACTCAGCAAATCTCTAGATTTCAGTGTATCTGCAGACTAGTGCAATGCTTCCAAATTGTTCCATATTAACAGCAAAAGCTTGTTAATGGAAAATTAAGAATTTGCTGTAACAAATTTTGGTGATTTTTCTGTATCTTCACTACTGAATAGGAGTTGAGGATTATTTATAGTCTTATTGCAGTTTTGTGTTGTTGAAGTAGATTTTTTTTTCCTAGCCGTCACTGTAATACAAGGTTAAAAAAATCCTACTATTTTACCAGTGGTGCATTTGCTATGTGTGATTTGAGTTGAGCCTTATATTGTATAATCCATATTTTCAGTGATGGTCTGAAATCCTGCTGATACTAGTGTATGTGTTTGAATTCAGAACTGACTGCTTTCATAACATACTTTTGTCTGTTTCTTCTTGTAAGCAGTAAGCTCAGAAGTTCCCAGTAAATGTTGTATTCATCTTCAGATATCATATTTCTTCACAAAGTGTAATAAACTCAAAGTATTACAGCCAAGATATGTAGGATGTACCATCCACTTTTGTTCTTGGTCAGTTGTAGTACAAGAAGTAAAGCTTAAATTCTCCTGTTTTTCACATGTCCAGAGTTTACCAGATTTGATTCTCGTGGTACAGAATTACTGGCAAATTCATGTTGCTGGTTTAGGAGTAAAAAAAGTCTAAGAGGTGCTGTGGGTATGTACTGGTTTGTACCCTATGATTTCACAGAGCAAGATTCTCAAACTGGAATGCCAGTAACATGCTGCTTGCTATATACTGGTATATAAGTAGACATGTTACAGTATATTGTCTGCTGTGTGTCTGTAACAGTTTCATAGGATATCCAGAAAGCTGTGAGGAAAAGCTTACATGTGTTTTATTTTTTACCCCACAGTTTGTACACTTCTTTCTTCCACAAAACGCTTCAGTAGACTCACAGAGCTCGTGTGGTAAAAATAACGCATCTCATCCAGTTCTAGTATTGGATTTTGGAGCAGGGCATTCATTAACCCTGAATTTCTCAGAATCTGCAGACAAGTACCAAGTTGAAGAGTTAGTTTTCCACTACAATCTGTCAGATGCAACTTTATTCCCAAATTCAACTACAGGTAAAATGAAAACTTCCTGTTATTGTGAAACCTTTCCAGATGTAGTACTGAGTCCTTTCTTTAAAGACTGGTACTTACTAAGGCAATGTATCTTTTTTACAGGAGAAGTGAAGACTGTATCACATAAAAGTATTATTCAGGCACATATGGGCACAAAATACAGATGCATCAACTCCAAGCACATCAATATGAAGAATGTGAATGTTACTTTCAGCAATGTCACTTTGGAAGCCTATCTCACAAATGGCACTTTCAGTGTGAACAGTAAGTATCTTGTAACAGAAAATGTACTTGATGAGCTAATATTTCCAATTATAAGTTGTTTAAGTCCTGATTAATCATATTTAAGGTGGGTACAAGCTGGATCTGAAACACTGATAACAGCATCTTCGGAAATGAATGGACTTGCCCCAGGATTTCTCTGTAGGATGTCAAAATCTGTGGCCAGGGGATAGTGTCCTAGGTTCCCGTGGATATTGTACTGTGCTCTTCATGCGTGTGTGTCTTAAACACATGCTGCAGTAGGTTGAGTGGGCATATGGCCAAAATCCTAGTTCAGAAGTATCTGATAACTTCCAAGCATTATGGCCTTACCAAAGTAATTTGAACTAGTTACTGCGTCCTCTGGGAAAAATTAGTGAAATAAGGGCAGACAGTAGAGAATTAGTCTGAAGAGAGCAGAAATGTACATCTTCCTACAGGAGGTTTTATGTCAGCTGTAACAGTCAGGTTTTTCTCATTCAGACACAATCACCAAGTCATATTTTTGTCCTGATTGCTTGTATTGAAAAGCAGTGTGGAATTTTACTTCAAATTATTAAAGGCCAATTATTTAATGGTGTAAAATGGTTCAGGTCCTTTGGTTTTGTGGCAGCAGTCATCAACACAAAAATGCTGTATAAACTGATCACCAGGATCTATCTTCAGGAGTGATAAGTCTTTGCCTTACTTTTAGAGTCTTCATCTTCCCTGGGAAATGTAGAACTTTTCTTTAGCTGTTAAATGAAATAAATATTAAAAATTAGGGTAGCCAGTAGCTAGCATGGAATGAATACAATGAACAAGTGCCTTCTACTGGAGTATCTCTACCTTGTCCCTTTTCTGAAAAATACCTTGCCTGATGCATGATAATGGTGGTATTGACTTCTCTTATGGCTGCTTCACAGGACTGGCAGATATGAATGCATCATTCATATCAAAAGTTCAAACTTTTCCATTCAATGAACTAGTTTGCAGTAGAGATGCTTACCTACATTTATGCTTAAAAAACCCACACCAAACCCTGATTTCTATTACTGCAGTCTTCAGAACTGTATCTTTTTTTAATTATGAAACTTTGATCTAATTGTTTTACCAGGTAAGTATGATAAGTGATCATTTATCAGCCGACTCAAACATAAGACATGATACTGGAAGAAGCTGATTTTTAACTTCTACAGAATATCAATAAAATCTGCCTACTGTGTAATACTTTCCTTTTTAAGACCTTAAGATCTGCTCTTATATAGTCCTCTGATTCCCTTCTTGTAGGCTTGAACCTTCCCCTGTCCCCTAGGCAGGTAGTTGTTGATAAACTTTTGATCTGGAGTTTTTCCTTAATGTTTTGTTCCTCTGTAAATCTTTAATGAAAGGATATTTCTGCCAGTGGTCTGTACAAGGCTCACTGAAGGGAAGAAGGGTCAATACTGAGTGCATCTGCATAACTAGTGATTGTGACTTATGTTAGTGGCATAACCAGAGATTGTGACTTCTGTCAGTGTACCAGAAGTTTTTGACTGAGGGGGATGATAGTGGTTATCTGCAGCCCTGAAAGGGAGACTTCCATTTTCTTGCTGTTGGTAGTTTTGCCAGCTTCTTTCCTGTAACTGTCAAGAAAAGACGTAAGAATTTGTCTCATCTTTTGATCTATTCTGAAATGCTACCAGAAACTGCTCTAAACCAGTTCAGTAAAAGTAATGTATTAAAACTCCAACTAGGCTAAACTTCCAGTCAATGTGATTTGGTTGTTTCCATCTCTGCCAACTTAAATAAGAGCCTCTATGTGTTGAGGTCTTGCAGATAAAGGGTAATTCCCCATTGAAGTACCCAGAAAGCTGCTTTTTGCTTTGTTAGGAAATAATTGCATTTTGGGATCAGTCCATTATCAGTCTAAAAAATACAGGATCACTTCTTCTTCATCCACCTTCATTCTCTTCTTGGACTTTCTAGCAGTGGAGTGGAAATAGGAAAGCATGCTATGTTGCAGGATGTGTGACTTCAGACAGTGTGATTAGAGTTCCTTTCTCTGAGCCATAATCAAAAGTTAAGCTGCTGTTTAAGGCTATTTATTAGGTGTCTTGTATCTTGTATGTATTAGGTGTCTATGTATGCATTAAATTTTAGAAGTAGGCCCTTTGAATCAGAGTTGATTGTTGCTGCAGTTGCTGTTGTCCTTAAAAAGTTGCAAGTTGTTTTCCCTGGCATGTGGAGCTGACCTTGGCTTGGAACATGGAAGCCTCTACTTTAGTAATGTCTTTGTTATGACCTTTGGTTTTGGCTTAGATGTTCAATGCAGGAATCTTCCTGGCTCCCAGATCAAGTTTAGATCTTGCTGCCACATGTTTCCAAGCACTCTGGCAAATAAATCAGAGTTGCTGTTCCTTTGAAGTTGCTGCTGGACTGGATGAAAAGAGAACGTAAACTTGCACACCTTCACAGCCTTGTTAACCCTGTGGAAGGTGGCTCCTCGTTCAGGGCTGAAGGGAGGATGGGTGTGAGACAATACAGCAGAATCCCCTTGTTAAGGACAAGAAGAGCCACAGCAGTATCTGAAGGCTACTCTGGGTATTGCCAGAATAATGAGAGTGAGAGGAAGGAGAGCACATCTCCTGAGAGACTACTTTGAACAGTGGGCAGGAGACCTGTTCCTCTGCTTTTCCTACATGAGTGCCCAGAGATAGTTATAGAGATCCCAGCCTGGCTGTGAACAGACAGCAGGAACGCTGGCCCTGTCAGATTTATCCTGACCCCATGGCAAAGAGAAATGATGGTCATGAATGAAAGTGGATGTGGTCACCATGAACTTCAGTAAATTACCAGCAGAGGTTTTTCGTGTGCCAGGCTTTAAAAGGGTCTGAAACTTTGCAACAAGAGTTTAGGTAATGCTTTGCCCTTGTGTTTCTGAGCATTTATTATCTTTTATTAGGAAAAAAGCTACTTGAAATTGTGTCTTCCTTTCCCTCAATGATTTAAAATATAGTTCATCCCACAGCTTCATTTTGTTTGGTAGTGACTGTTTTCTTTTCTCTGCAGAGACAGAATGTGCTGAAGATAAGGTCTCCACTACCACTGTAGTGCCAACAACTCCTAAACAGACCACTAGCCAGATTCCAGTGACTAACCCAACACCAACATCATCACCCCCAAATCCTGCAGTTGGTAAATACAATGTGACTGGTCCAAATGGAACCTGTGTACTTGCCTACATGGGCTTACAGCTTAATATCACCTATCAAAAAAAAGATGAAAAGGTACATTTTGATTTTTGCTTCTTTAAAGCCTTCAAATTTCTTCTGTGGGGAAGACTTGGTAAATTATTGTAAGCTAACCTTTTTCTTTAAAAAGCCCAGCTGTTAATGTTCATTCATCATTATTCTCTATTTGAATTGCTTAACCTGGTCTAGACTAGTGACATTTCAAACACTTGTACTGAAAGTGGTTCTTAAGGATTTTTCCATTCACTAAAAGCAGTATAAAACTTGTCTGTTGAATCCACAAAGTGGTCATTTAAGAGAAGTAGTAAAAATTAGCAAGGTATGAGATAGGGAATCCTGTTATCAAAGTTGCAATTGAAACAAGATTTTTAAAATGTTAAATAAAATACAGAAATTGGGCTGCAGGCATAGAGTGAATGACCAGTAGAAGAGAAAATTCCTACTGTAAAACTGGACAGGCTTGTGACTTAATTACCTTCCAGCCAGCACTGAAGACATCTTGATTTGACTTTGATGCTTAAAAGCTCCTTAAGAGCTGATTTTAATAGTTTAAAAAAAGAAAAATACAAGGTTTTTGTAAGATCCAGCCCTGCTACAGGTTCTTTCCCTCCACTGTTGGTGCAGAGCCTGACATGCCAGCCCTATAGACTAACCCAAAGGCACTGTTGAATGCCTCCAGTAGGAAACAGTGGTGTTGCAAAAGGAACTACTGTGTTTATTTATGATGTTGATAACTGAAAGGCAAAATCATGAGCCCTTATAGCTAGTGTGTGGCTGTACAATAGCTTGTTATGATGGTAACTGTGTTTTAGCCACCTTAATCGTGTGAAATTACCTGATTATGGTGTTCTGCTTCTAGTGGAACAGCTGATTTCTAGTGTAATGACCAGTGAGAAGGTGGCAGGTAGGTTTTCTGGTCACATAAAGCTCAGCTAAGGGCTACTGAAAGGGTTTCTAACTCACAGCCTTCTGCAGATGCAAGATGGTATAGAATCATGAACCATGGACAAAACTAAAACGTTTTGAACTGAAATGATACGCAAGATGATTCTGCTGACAGGTGGTCCCCTTAATTGCTTCTACTTTATGTCAAAGCAGTATTTTATAGCATCTTGCCCTCTGTAGTTTGGTGGTTCTTGATGTTTTTCATTCTGCTGCAAGGACCAATGCAGTTTGTGTGGAGAAAGCAGTGGGTTCTTGGCTGCAGCCAGTAAGAGCTGCAGAAAACTTTGTTAGATGTGCCCTTAGTTGTCTGTTAGCCTGGTCACGCAGGTGCAGCCTGCACAGGTCTGAAATTTGCGCCTGGATCTGCCCTGGTGTCTGGAACATAGAGAAAACACCACACTGTAGGCACGAGACACAAGCCAGCTACACCTCAGCTGACTGTAAGGTGATGTGCTCAGGGTCTTCAAGTGTCATAATTGCTCCTCTTCTCTCTCAGATGGGTTTGGATTTGCTGAATTTCATACCACATAATACAACTTCTTCTGGGAGATGCGACAATACATCTGCCTTGTTGAACCTGACTTTCGAGAAAACCAATGTTATCTTCCAGTTTGCATTGGTAAGAATCTCTGCACCAAGTTTGTAGGGTTTGCAGGACTTTCCATGGGAGGAAACTAGCTGGGGCAAGTGCAAGAGGAAAAAAGCTACAGGAAGGGGAGTAACTAGTTCCTTTGATTTTAATACTAGGATTTATTTTGTTTTTTATGCTTGGTAGCCACTGTGTGAAAAGAATATGTTTATGTGTATGTGCACACATACATATTTGTACACAGAAAAGTATTTTGTCTGGAGGGGGAACTTCCTTGAAGATTATGTTGTTTACCGTTTAAGGCTTCTTGCTGAAACCGGGAGCAGCCTGTGACAAGCAGGCATCTCATCTAATTTTAAGCCTGGAGCTGGATTCAGTCCTCATTAATATCCTGTGTACTGCCCAAAGGCCAAGTGTGCTTGTCTTCTGGTCTCCTACTATGGTTGGGAATCCTGTTTCCCACAGCCCTGCCACAGGTGCTGTATTGAAGCTGCATACCTTCAAGGACTTGAATCCACTGTTTATCACAGTTTCATGCTGCTTTTAATGCTGATCACCTTGAGCTGTTGCTATTAAATGACTGCAGCTCTGTGGGGTACCTAGTTCACTGCAAGTAGGCTGCTTAATCAATGAGTGGGCTTATGCCTGCAGTGTGGAAGTCAGTTTGGGGTAACAAGGTCCCCTTTCTCTGTCTCTTTGCCCTCTCACAAAATATTCTTCCTTAAGGTGCATACTTTATGTTGCTTTTCTCTCCTAAAGTCCAACTAAACACCTCCTATGGATGCTAATCACATTTGTGGTCTACATTTTAAAAACCTTTCTCAAAATGCATGCAGAATGGCATCTGAACAGCTTGTGTTGTACATCATCAGCTACTGATTTGTTGGTTTTGGTTTTTTTTAAAGAACGCAAGTGCTGAAAAATTCTTCCTACAAGGTGTGAATGTAACCACGATCCTGTCTTCTGAAGCAAAAAGTAAGGACTTCTAAGAAATCTACTCTCTGTGATTTCTTCTGTAAATATTAAGGGTGGCCTGCATTAAATAATGTATGAGAAATGTTGGGAATGAATGTATCAAATTGCAGATCTAGGAGCTTACAGGTCCTGCTCTTCAGATTAGTATAATAAGACTTTCTCTTACACAGATCCAGAATTTAAAGCATCAAAAAACAACATGAGTGAGCTGAGAGCTTCAGTAGGGAACTCCTACAAGTGCAGTTCTGAGGAGAATCTGCAGGTCACGGACCAAGCCTTTGTCAATGTATTTAATGTTCAGATCCAGATTTTCAAGATTGATGGAGACAAATTTGGGCCAGGTAAGAGGTTTGCATTTGGCAGCCCCTGTTAAATCCAAGATTTGTTAAGTATGCTTCGATCTGAACATAACATTCTGTTGTCAAATGTCAGCTTCAGGGTGCTATGCTTAGTCTCTGCATGCCCCACTACAGATGATGTGGGGGCTGATTAAGATGTCTAAGTTGAGGCTAGTGTGAGGAGTATGTAAAAAGCTTTGAAACAACTTGGACTTGTTCCTGACGGTCCAGAGAACAGTTAAGGAGGGCTGCTACCTTTCCATCCAGACTGTGTGCAGACAGTTGTGTGAAACGGGTAAATCTGTCCCTTGTGACTATGATGAAAGCAAAATGTGGAAAGGGTCACATGGATGTTTATGATGGCTAAATTTGTGTGTAACTAACAGCTCTTGAGGAGGAAACAATCAGTATTATCTCCATATTGTGTATACAGCTGGTACTAGAAAGACTTCATCTTGAATAATCATAGTGGACTTGGCTTCCTTTTCATTGTTGGCAAGCTAGCTGAGCCAGTTTTATCTACCTGCTGAGAGCAGAATGCTGAAGTTCTGGATGTAGCCATCTGGTGGTATACTGGTACCTAACATGGATCTTCTTCTCTCTCTTCAGTGGAAGAATGTCAACTGGATGAAAATAACATGCTGATCCCTATAATAGTTGGAGCAGCCCTTGCTGGTCTAGTTCTAATTGTCTTGATTGCTTACCTGATTGGCAGGAAGAGGAGCCATGCTGGATATCAAACAATTTAATTACTTGCACTAAAATCCAGCATAGATGAAAAGCAATTGCAAGAAGCTGGGGGGAAAAATCCTCCTGCATTTCCCCTGAACTGGTTGATATTGTAAGGTAACATCTTTTCTTGCAAATTGCTTCTTTAAAGTCTGCTTTATTAAATGTGAAATCATCTTGCAGCATTTAACTATGCACAAAAATAACTTCTGAAGATTCTGGTGTTTAATTTTGCTAACTAGTTTTAATATTTACCCACTTAGAAACAAGCTAAAAGTTTTTAAGGGTGCTTTTTTTGAATTGGCGTAAGATCATGTCAGCTGCAGGTTCCAGAGAGGGATGTTGCTAATTCTGACTCAATTTCAGAACTCTTAACAAAGGGAAAAGGTTCATTATTTGCACCGCTGCCACTGAGCAATGATGTTAAGTATACTGATGATGTATTTGAAAAAATTAGTAACAACTGACAAAATTGAAATCTAAAATCTGAACTTCACCTTGTCTCTTAGGTGTGTATTTTTTACTAAGCTTTAAACTTAATGCCTGGCACATGCAGGGTGTGAATGACGCAATACTCAAACCTTACAGGAACTCTTTATGATTGGACAACTCCCCTGTTTGATATTTTTGATGCTATGCCAGCTCGTTAGGAGCTGGTACTTTTTTAAAATGGGTGTTATTTTTATTTACTTTTTTTTGTAAAGTGATTTCAGTCTATTCTGTTGGAAGGTTCAGAGAGATCCTGTTACTGCACATGTGTGTACAATATAGATCTCAATCTGCTGATTCTATTGCTTTAAACTTGGCTGGGGGGTTGTACACTTTAAGGATCAGTTCTTATGTATGCATTGCCTGTAACAATGCTAATAAAGACACTTTTTTTTCTGTATTTCTTAGTATTGCCGATCACTCTTAAAACCATTTGTTGACCATTTATTGAGGGCTGAAGTCATGGTTTGGTGATATTTGGGAAGCTTCAAACAATCTTTAGTGTGGAGTTAAACAAGTGCTTAAGTTTTTTCTTTGTGACACAGTGTGTGTGTGTTGGAATCAGGTTCGATTTGCACTTTGTGTTTGGAAACAAGGAAAGCTATGGGTTGGTGGTAACCTGAGACCTGGAGAAGTTAACTCTTCAGACTGCCACTTCCTACAACATGTAGGTACACTGGTCTGCCTGGCTAAGCCTCGCTTTCTGACAATGCTGCTGAGGTTCTTAGTCTAAAAACTCTGTGAATGACATTTCATGTTTGATTCTGAAGTTGGCCTCTTAGCACAAAGTAGGAAACACACCTCTGCTGAGGGCTGTGTGCCTTGTTATATGCTGGAAGTGAACCTTGGTGTTTAAAGCTTCCCTGACTCCCTTCTGCAGCAAAGCTTTGGTGTTAACAGTACCAGCTCCACAGGGTACTGTACTACACAGGAACTGGGGCACACCAAAACACTGCACAGAACACTTCTGACCTAGAGAGCCTAATGCAGGGCAGTAAGGCTGCTGTACTTTGGACCAGTGTCCTGTGATGTTGAAGCAATGAATTTTGCTAGTGAATAGTGTTTCCTAGTACCTGCTGACATACTAGGAGTATGTTATTGCTACTGTCCTTATAATTCAGTACTTGAGGAAAAAGGTGTATGTCTGGTACCATTAAGGATAGGATAGCTCAGAATCATTGTTGACAGTGGTTATTGGCAGTGACAATTGTTAGACAATAACAATCTTTAGTTGTCTAGAAGAGCACTCCTCTGCTTCCTCTGAAAAAGGTGATTTTCTTTTTTTACCCCTGCTACAGAATGAAAAAAAAATCTCAATTTGCAGAATAGGGGGAAGCCATGCTTCACAAGGAATGAAGAGAGCATGGAGTAAAGGATTGTGCTGTTAAAATGTGAGGTGTTCCACAGTAGTTTGTTGCACAGGGACCATAAAACCTCAGAAAGCGCTCCAGTTTTCTTTTTTGCCTTTCCCCAGCTGTAAGGAGAGGATTTGGCCACGAGAGGGCTCTGTTTGGACAAGAAAGCAATTCCCAGACCTCTAGCCCCCCAGCAGGGCTGGTAGTGGCCCGGTGCCAGTACAGACTTTGGAACTAACCAGTGTCTTCCCGTCAAAGAAGTCTGTTGGTGGATATCTTTACAAATGTTTCTCCTCAAATTTTTAGGGACAGGTGTGGGAGAATTGCACTACAGCTGCTCTATCTCACACAGCATAAACCAACTGTTAGTGAAGATCACTGACTGTTCTCTTGCCCTGCACGTTGCTGTATTTGAGTTCCTGAAGTGAGAGCAGTGAGGAAAAAGATGCTTGTATTCCAGCCACTGGCTGGCAGTGAGGACTCAGATCACATATTTTACTCTCTACACCAAGAAACAGGTTCTGACAATTTAAATTAATTTATTTTGTACAAATGGTAACAGTGTCACAGTTAACACAGTAATACATAATTTTATACATCTGTTTGCTTTTAATATTACAAAATTCCCTGGGACTATTTTTTTTTAAAGGAGGGTCCTGACATTGATCACATTCTAGTCTGAAGATACCATAATCCTTAAAAAATAAAAACAACACACCACCAACAAACAGTAACAGAACCACCAGTTCCAGTTATCAAATCTGACATACAGTACAAAGTGTTAATACACTTGAAAGGCAGGAAAAAATTGGTCAAGTGTCAATTAATTAATGGAAAGCTTAAAGTGTGCTTTAATCAGTGCAAATAGAGGAATGTGTCAATTGCTGTAGTAGCTGACCACCTGATTACATCTGGCACGTTATCCCTGAGAAAGCAACTTCTCCCTGCAAGTCTCTCGGAGTTTGTTGATTGTTGCCATGGATAAGCTTCCAGGATCGGTGAATATTTTCTGAGGGCAAAAGAAGAAAATTCTTAGTTAAAATGCTGGCCTTGGACAGCATGCTAGAATTCTCACATAATTCTCTGAGGTGTGAAATCCCTGCTTCGATGTCCATACGGTAAAATTGCTCAGTGCTCTTTGGCTTTCCTGTAACAGGGTAACATCTTCATCTACTGAGCTGTAAACAGACACTAAACCTGCAGCTCATAACAAGTGCAGTAAATGACACAAAAGCAGCAACAGAAAATCTGGTTTGAATGTGTGTCCAGTTGAGATTATTTTAGATGGCAGGTGGTGGAGAGTGGCATGTTTAGAACATATGAAACTGTCCTGGGTAATGTGACAAAACACCGGTGCACTTGTTGTGCAATGCTGGCAGAGGTGAAACCAGTGTCTTCCTACTGCAGAAAATCAGTTTTAATCCCTCATGACACTACCTTTTGCTCCTCTTCTCTACCAGGCTTTCCAGAGGAGTCATGGATAGGGATGTAAGAACTTGATGTGTTCTGAATTCCATCACACCATCTTCAATTACTTTTTTTCTTTTGTTTTCACTTGTTGTTTTTTGTTGTTCAAGAACAATACACAGTTGTTTCCACTACTTCACCCAGAACTTCTGAGTGAACAAAATTGTGAAGCAAAGCTACAGGTTTATGCACTTTAAGCTACAGTTAAGGGCACCTCAGTTCTCTGGAGCTGTTAAATGACAGCTCTAAAGATGAGACTAATTGAACCAGTTCAGAACACCTTTCTGGTGGAGAAGCGTTCAAACTAAAAACTAAGGTTCTCTTCTGGGGGAGAAGGCACAAAGACACCTCTACTGGTACTAATACATGTACTGCTGAAAAAAAACCCAAGCCAACAAACACCCAAGTACAAAAGTACACGTTTCAAAGTCACAGAAGAACCTAACCTAAATTCTTCATCTAATTGCCTTCAAAACCCTATTACTATAGTAAATAACAGTTCGAAATCTTTTACTCAGTAACTGAAAGGAAAAAGGTGGGTGATTTTCTAAAAATAGCTGGTGTAAAATTTAACACTTTAAAAAGGGGAGAGGGAAGTTCTTCAAGGACAAGTGTTAGCAGGTGTTCTTAAGGCAGTTAACATTTAATAAAATTCTTATTCTAAACTGTTTATGCAATGGAAAAACCTCTCATACATCTCCCTTCTAAATGAAAGCTGTACCTGTGATTTTTTTCTTGTTCCTTTAATTAAAAGACTTAAAAGTGTCAGTAAGTTATGCTCATTTTTCTTCTATATGAATAATGGAAGTTAGTATAAATGACATCCTGCTGTGACCGACCTATGCACAGAGATGTGCCAGGAGCACGAAACACTTCAGGAGGCAAACGTCACCATCCAGGACATGGTTTTTTGCACACTGAGCAAATAATGATAGTGGAGTTGACCAAGTGATTTATGACAAATGTGCTCCTGTTACTTGTTTTGGAGATACCACCTTTTATGTTTCCATAAGCCCTGAATCTAATGTTTTATACTGATGTGGCACCCACTGTGTTAATAATTTAAAACAGTAATTCTTAGATTGCAGCCTGTCATAGCACTTGGACATTCAACTTCATGGATTTTTGTCTGGACATAAGAACTGCTGCTACTGTCTTGTTCTAAACAGACTGCTGTGTGTTCAGGCACTACAGACATTTATCAGTGCAAGCTTAAAATTCACTTCATGCTTATTCAACGCTACCATATTTACAATTCATCTGAAAAAGCATAGGATCAATATCCGTAGTTCACTGGAAAAATGCACTATTTTCTCATCAGACTTCCTGCCTTAACTGGTAAAAAGGAAAAAAAAAATTTCCCTGTACGACAGATAATGTGGATGGATTGCTATATATGGAATTAGATAGTAACTATTAAATATATTAATTAAGTTATAATTATTAAATATAAATTATTTAATATATTAATGTATTTATTATAAAGCTTTTTTAAAAACAATATTAGCAGCTATGTTTCTCCTAACTGTACCCATCTTTTGCTCAGTGAAAAACATATCTAAGTCAGTCTTGGTTTTAATATGGAATGACTAAAAGCTGCAGAGAATTTACCTGCATGAAGCTGTGACACTCTGTTACAAATGTTCCTTTGGTGATCTGCTTAAATTTATCACAAATGTCAGGGAAATTCGTGGCTTCCAAAATAAAAGCTTGGTTTTGCTTAATCAACGTTAAGGCCACACGGAAGATGATTTTTGACCCTTCATAGAATAAACAATCCCATATTCGGAGCACAGTCTGCAGGAAAGAAGAGAATTCACATTAACCTTGATTTCCAGTAAGCAATTATTATAAGGCAGTACAAATGAAATAATTAGGGGTGTAGTAAGAAGTTTATGTTACCAATTACCTCCACTGGAAGAATGTCAATGAACAAGCATATAAACCAGCGTGACACCACTAGGGTCCACATGACTCCATGTCTTTCCATCAGCTCTGCCACAGCTGGAACTTTCATTTTCACAAGTTCTCCGAGGACTTCCTGATCAGTTTTCAGGCCCAACATTGCAGGACTGTAATAATCTTAAAGAGAAGAAATCAAAACTCAGGAATCTGTGCACATGATCTTTCCATGAAAATGAAGAGAATGTCTTCTGCAGCTGAATGTACAAAGGCATGCTGAGCCTAGGAATCCCCAGGTGAAGGAAATCAACCCACAGCACTAAGATCTCTGCACTGTGGTCATAGAATGCTGCTCTTTCAGCCAAGGCTGATCCCTCTGCACAAACACTTCATTCATGCCTACTGAAGTATCTTTCTGAGTATTTCTCTCTGATGTTTTTTGGCACTTCATTCTTCCTTCCCAAGGGAGGATTGTCTACGTGTTTTTTAACTGCTTGCTTAAACTAAAAAAGTGTTACTAATATTTAAGCAGTTCAATATAACCACCACAATAACCTGTAGCCTTTAGACCAGGTCCAGTCAAACTGGAAATGCAAATTCCCCAGAGCATCAGCTGTACAGGGATGCTGGAGGCCAGATACTCCCCATCTTCTAAGGTGTGACCTAGCCATTAAGGCAGGAGTTTTCCACTGTTCTCTGAGCCAAGAAAATCCCACTTCTCATAGAATAATTCTGAAAGGAAGTGAATGACAGATCCCTCGGGCAACATCTCTTCCTACTTAATTTACCTGCAAGACAGGGACTGAAATAAGACCTACATTCCTGCACTTCTGGTCACTGCAGTAACTGGTAAATTCACAATTAAGAACAACAAGCACTCTGGCTGTCAGTCCACAGCCTGTTTGTCAGGGTAAGCATTTCCATTACCAAGGTGCAGGCTGAGTAATGAGCGTCTCGGCTCTATAAAAAACTAGCTTTGGGTATATTTAAAGGAAGAAAAAGATGGTGTTTCAATTCATAAGTATTCATGCCCCAGTATGACACAAGAATTACACTGATGCTTAAGAAATTTGTATTTTGGGTTTATGTGTTGACAGAAACATTTAAGCTGGACTTGGCCACTCCGGTCCTGGGAAGCAACTTTTGATAGTTCACAAGTGCTTTGCTGACAAGATCTATGTTTTTTGTTTGTTTTTTTTATGGAGAGAAACTAGTGGTAATACAAGTGCCTTTCTAGGCCTTTCTCTCCTTCACTGATTCTGGAAAGCTTCAATTCAGGTTTCTCTGTCCTAATTGGTTTCTGCCAATGTCCCCAGACACACACACAGCTTAGGCCAACAGTTCATATAAAAGGTGAAGGAATCAAAGTCTACTTGCCTGAAATAATTCTAATAGAAACTTCCAGTGCCACAGGTAAGTTTAAAAATATGCCCAAACTATGCAGTACATGTATAACCATTTAAATTTCTTTAATTTCACAAGAGCAGTTTAATATTCCACTCTTTCCTGTGCCAATGGTTTTCCTGAAGACTTTCTCTTCCATGAGCTATTTGTTCTACATTTGTTCTGTCAAAACTCTGGAACATCTACAGGAGTTTTTAATGGTACTACAGAGCATCACAATCAATCTTTAGGAACCTAGCTTTCTGTCTGGGATACTTTGTTCCCCCGAAGAGTGAGGTCTACAGACCTGTGAGTCACTGCCACTCATATATATTCTTTAACCATCTGCCTTTCAATGGCTTGTAGGGAAAGTTCCAACAGTTAAAACACACAAATACCGTGGAAAAGTGTATTAAAAACACACCATGACCTCAGAGCTAACACAAACCCCTCTCTTTCTGCATATGTTGCATTAGTGCTATGCTCATTTTTGAGCTGGAATGCAGCAATAGTAACGTTAATTAGCTCAGTATATGTTTTTAAAAATGCTGATTTAATACAAGTGAAATCTAATCATTTCTCAAGTAACAAGTAACAGAACAAGCCTTTTCCCTTTCCTATCATTCCTCCTGCTCTCATACATCCACAAACCATCTATTCCTCTTTATTTGTGCTCCTGAAACACATGCGTACTGAAAACTTCTTCAAGTTACCACTGGCAAATGTCCTCAGGAGGAAGGACAGCAGCCCACTCGCTCTGCTCTCTGCAATCATCTGATATGCTGAAATCAACAGCAGCTGCTATTTTTAATTTGCACAGCAAAGTAAATGTCAGGGTCTCAAGAACACAACTGGACACATACTCAGCTCTTCGAGAGCTGGGAAGCAAAAAGTTAACCGACAGGCAACATTGATATGTCACTCCACAAATTACTGAAGCAGCCAGGAAGCTTTGGTGTAAATTAAAATTTCATTCAAGTCTGTTAGATTGTACTGCTGGACAGAAAGGAAAAAAGGAACTATTCATCTATCTGGGGCAGCCCCCTGCTGTTCCTCGTGGAGCAGGAGCAGCTCCCATGTGCCCTGGTACACAGCATTGCAATGCTCAGCCCAGCGCTGCTGCAGAACCAGTGGGAGGAGTGATTAACGATTTATGCAAATGCCAATAACTCAGTAGCAGGGGTTTTCAGGATATTAGCTGCTAGCAGTTCACAACAGAAGTTAGGTTAAAAGAATCTGCACTCAAGACATTTTTATGTAATTATTGTATGTTTTATGTATATAATATGTAATTATTTATGCAATCATTATATGTTAATTATAGTTAATGTGGGTATTCATTATAATTATTACACATAATTAATATGCAATTATAATTTTCTATTTATTTTTCCTGTATATATATATTTTATACATAAATGTATGTAAATAAAATTAGCTCATCAAATTAGGAAAGCCACATTTCCAAATCCTTCAGAAACATTCCTGGAGAACCTCATATGTGTGCAAAACTTGCCCACAGATCACTTACAAGGAATACCTTTCACAGTCTACATCTGGTTTGTGTGCAAAACTTGCCCACAGATCACTTACAAGGAATACCTTTCACAGTCTACATCTGGTTTCCCTAGGGAAAATGATTTTGTAACTTGGTTCAGTGACTCAGTGCTTGGTAACATTTAACCTACATGGCTCTTCTATTCCCTTCCTATTCACTAGGGATTCCCAGCCATTAAGCCTTCTGGAAATGTCCCCTCAGCAAAAATCCTGCAGCTCTCCCTTGTTGCAAATGCTTCACTGTGTGCCCTACTTTCCTAATATTTTATAATTGGCTGCTCTGCCCAGAAGTCAAAATATCCTTGTTTATAACCAAGTCTATACATGCCTACCACTCTCCCACACCACAAAGCTGTTTTTCCACAAAATATAGCAGAGTCAATTATTTTTACTCATCTATCATTGAAACACATTAGCTTTATATTTCTTACATATCTTGTATCTTACAAATTATTTGAAATTTCTAGATTTGCATGATCCACATTTAATTAGCATCTTAATTATTTTTCCCCTCTCAATAATCTGGCAAAATACTGAGCAGTTGATGACCCAGAACAAACCTGAGTCAGTAACTGCTCCCAATCTGCCACTTACTAATTAAAAAAAGAGTCTAATTATATCGTGTATCTGTTGATCTGGCTGGTTTATAGGAATGTCCTCTGATAAAGTATCATTCCCCTGAAAAACACACATAGCCGGGTTGTTTCCATTTTTTTCTTCAAACGATCAAACAATTTATAATTTTTAGGTGATCACACACTACCTTATTTTTCATCACATTTTCTGTAAGGCAGCAAGTGAAATACTGTATTATAAATTATTATTGTATTATTAATTTATTACTAAATTCCAGAAGACTATCTAGATGAAAATCAAGCAGCTTTGCATTTTCAAGTGCTTTTGAAAACTGACCCAAGGCTTTCTGTATTTTCCTCTCAGCTTCCCCTCTGTTGCTTACCCATGTGCTTTGCCCAGTCTGTTGTTCCGAGTATCTGCCTATGGATTTTGGATGCTTTGCTAAGTTCAGGAGTGCCTGAGAGCATAATAGGGCAATGTGGGCAGCATCCCACATGGAATTCATCCTGTCATCCTTCCTCATCAAAGTTCTGACCCTGAACAGCAGCGTAGCCCTGTGGCTCTCTCTGCTCGAGAGATTGGGATCATCAGCTTCTTTTTGGAGTCAAGCAGCAAACAGGAAAAGCCAGCTTCACCAGCTGCCAGCTACTTTATTGCTACTGTACAACACAGGTGACCACATTAAGGGACTTTTTGCCTTGTTCAAAGGGCTTTTCATTACCAACGCTGCACTGCCTGTGGCATGCAGTCACTGAGCTGGAAGCTCAGTCCTGGCAGAGACATTAACACTACATTTCATTGTCTCCCTGTCACAGTAGTTTGCACCTCTCTGGATCTTACCAGAATGTCCAAGACTAAGACATAACTGGCTCCTTGTGCTCCAGAACATTAATAAGATTTGCAGGAAAGAAGGATAAAGCTTGTAGGGACTCTATGACCTTGTTCCCTGTTACAAATAGATTAAGAGGTTCCAAAAATAAAAGTTTAAGAAGCAATACTCTTATAGTCTTAAATTATCTCTAGGAGTCAAGAGCTACAGAAGTTAAAAAAAACAAACAACCCCTTCCAGTCTGTTGTGCATATGTCAGGTTAAATATACATATTCCTAGAGGAACTAAATTCCTAAGTGTTACAAAAATGCCCAAAACAAGACATCAGCTCTGCTGCTTATCTTACAGCATTTCTATTATTTTAAGAGCCTACACAGCCCAGCCTGGGACAGAATGACTCGTCTTGGAGACGCAAACCAACTGGAAGTTAAAAATTGGCTGGTTGAACTTTTCTCAGTCTACACAGTGCAAAGTATTTTATTCACAAGAATATGTTTATAATGTCCATGAGAAATGGGGTGGGTGTGTGTGTTTGAGATGATGATAATCTCTCTCCTCCCACAGTAGCAGAAATAGTTTGTTTTTATACCACCAGGCAACATTCAAGAATATCTCCTTGCTGGAAATACCATTTGCTACCAGACCTCACTGGAATCCAGGAGGGAAACAGAGCAGGCCTAAAGGCTGGCAAGAAAATTCAGAGGTTTCCATGAACAGAATTAATGAAAAGAACTCAGTTCTACATTTCCTATATCTCAAGTCAAACCCAAAATAGATTCCTTCATGTGTAGGGGAATTCCACCCATTTGTAGGGAAAAAAAAGAACATTTAAAACATACCAGTTTTTGTGTCTTTGAAGTATCTGCATCATGAGCCTTACATTAAAAGCTGAACAACTACATTTGGGAAGAAATCAGAGAGCCACAACAGGAAAAGGAGGAAACCCAGGAGTACTGCCAATTCTTTTTGCAGTATCAGGACAGAGTGACCCCTGCAGGTGTCCTGGCGAGAGTGATATCCTGCAGATATGTGGTTAAATGGCAAGCTAAAACCTCTTAACTATGTTATTTTTAAAACACAAGTTCCTAGTTTTCCAGGGAACAGAAAAAAAAAAATAAATATTGAACAAATCAAGCAATCCAAAACAGGTTCAGCTATATTTTATCTCTTCCTTCAAACTAAACTGACTAAAAACTTCTGTCCTGGGGTACTGAACTCACACCACAACCAGTATTAGCTGTATCTTTCACAACTGAGCATTTAAGAAAACATAAGGAAGCCAAAATTATTTTGGATGGCAGAACTATCTTTAAAAAATGGGAATGCAAGCATTTTATAGATACTTATTGGTTGCTATTGAGATTGCACACAAAATTTAGAGTGATATATCTTGAGAAATTGCTTACTATTAAGACCTTTCCAGCAACTAAAAGGTAGTGTTTGTTTCTACATAATGGCATCTGCCTGTATTCATCTTCTGCTTCTGGTCCCAAACTTGGAAAATAGATCCCAGGGAGCTGAAAGAGCCTTAGGTTTTCCATTTGTATTTCACAGAGCACAATGGGATTCTGAGCAGGTGTAGTAACTACCTGCCATTTGGAAACTGAAGAAGGATGCTTATTAATTAGAAAGACAATGGAAAGGCAGGCAAAGTTGTCATCCTTCCAGACATTACAGAAAGCAGAGATGAAATACAAAGAAACAAAGACTTCATGTGTAACCCCTCAGAGAAAGAAACTGAAGTTAGCAGCATGTTGGAAAACACAAATGCAACTTTCAGACATTCTGGTTCCAGAGAATGAAACTGGCTATGTTAATTATTAATTTACATACCAGCTCTGTTATGTGCTGCTCAGTAGAGACATCTGCATCATTTAAAACTAGCTTAAAGTCACAGATACCAAACCACTCTCATATAGCTTAGATATAACTGAGCAAAATACTGTTGGCCAGCTCTCCTCTCTTCCCTCTCTCCCCTCTAGATATCCACTACCATTGGAATAGCTAGAGGTTTTTTCACAGTATCACAGAGCTGACACAAACAGACACAGTACACACAGTATTCCCCACTTGGCAGTTTCCAAACAGCCTGGCCTGAGCCTCACTACACCCCATGAATTGTGCCCGTCTGAAGAGTTGCATGCTTTGGAGAAGTCTGCAGCTTATGGGGCTGATGATGGTCCCAGGAGCCAAGGTTTTTAACTCACAAAACCCTTTGGCAGACTTTTATCACCAATTTCCTCAAACCGAGAGGAAATACAAAACAAGCACTAAAAACAACTGCTTATCACACTTGTTGAGGAAACAAACTTTAAAAATATAATTAAAAAGAAAAGCTTACAACTGTGTAATGAGTCTTAATGACTGATGACTTCAGCTGAATAAGGATTCCTGGATCTGTATTTTTAACTCCTCCACAGGATTAAGAAGAATAGGTATTTTATCAGTTGACCGCACTGACAAGATTATTCTTAACAGCTGAGCACAAAACACAGCAGTGAGATCCTCTCATGCTTAAGAAGAACCCCAGTGTTATATTTTCATCAACTCTTCACAAGAACATTAGAGTCAGATCATAGGGACCACTGAGCACATTACCTGAGAGCAGGCCAGAAGCACCTTTAAACAGAGCTGGACCAACACATGGTTCTAGTGTGGCACTGCAAGAAGGAAACCATTCTAACAATCTGGTCTGAATAGAAGGGGAATGAAAGCAACAATCCTCTTACTTCAAGCTTGAAGAAGCCAACAAGAGAATTAATTTTATTCTTGAAGCAACAGGTTTTAAAACTGTAAGAGGAACGAGACTTCTCCACTAGCCATAAGCTGACAGCTTAGTAAAGCACTCCAGTCTTCTGAACGTGAAGACATGAAATGCAAACAAGGCTGCATTTTCTAAGCACCACTCTCAAACTAAACACTCCTTGTACATTTACGTAGACAAAAGTTACCACTGTACATGATTTTCTTAATTTCCTTTACTCCCAAAGCAGATCTCCTGACACCAACACATTCTTTATGTTGCCACCTACACTGCATGTGCATTATACTATATTTCGAAACAGTATCAAAGCCTGCTGTCAGTGCTTCTTTCTATTAGGACATATTTAAAAAAAATCCAACACTTAATGGAGTTGAACTTTTGAAAAAAACTCTGAATTTTGTAGGATCTTAAGTTGCAAATACAATAAATCCAGAGTAAGCACATCTTTGCTCAGAAAAAGCCAAAGCAATCTTCGGATATATTCACTACCGAAGAGAGAGTATATAATCTCTGATTATGACATTAGCAAAACTGAGGTTAGAAAACTCCACCCAGCTCTGATATTTACAATTCAGGCAGAAAGTTGAAAAACTGAAAGGACATGAAGGAAAAGGTTATTAACATCATAACAGGTTAGAAAAACCTGAGTTCTGTAAGGAACCTCTTTATTTGTAGCATTTATGCAAGAAAAATGAAAAGCAAAGTTAACCACTTTATAGAGAAACCACACCAGGCATTGTAGGCTTTTCAATATAATAGGAGAAAGACTTAAAAAAAAGCAATACCTGCAAATTAGGATAACTCAAATTCCAATTAAAAAATATAGCAAGTGTTCTTAATAAGACTGATTTACAGTTTGAATATACTACTAGCAGTGGTGGCAGGGGCGCTCTTTCAAACCAAGTCTTGGATATCCTGACCTGGCCCTGAACACTTCCAGGGACGTGGCACCCACAACTTCTCAGACTGTTTCAATGCCTCACTATCCTCTGAGTAAAGAATTTCCTCCTAACATCTAATCTAAGTGTCCCTGTTTTAATTTACAGCCATTCCCCTTTGTCTTACCACTATCTGCTCCTGTGAGACATTGCTCTCCACCTTTTTTTAAAGCTCTCTTTAAGTACTGAAAGGCCACAATGGGAAGAATTACTACTATTTCCTCACCTGGCTTTTTGCATGGAAAGTTAGATTTCCAGTTACATTTCCAGTTTTTTGAGTCCTGGTATTTAATACACAGATATCTTCAAGCTTATTAATACATGTTATGGGGATTTAAAAGTTAAAATACAAAACTGTATACTGGGATCTGCTTTGAGCGTGTATAACCCATCATACATTTATCAGCTGACACGTTATACTTCTTACTGTCAAAGTGACATATTCAGGAAGGTTCATTTATTAAAATGGTAACAGAACATACAGAGTCCTGGCTGACCATCAGACAGTAACAAAAAAAATCAAAAAGCTGCTGTGGCCTTGCTGCGTTAATTCTGCAGGTAGAACAGCACAGTCCCTTTAGCATGGAGATGACTCTGTCAAAAATATAGTTTCAATAACTCATGTACACGAGTGCTTTCACAACTCCAGCCATTAGATAATACTAAAACAACCAAAAAAAATTTAAAAAAAGAACATTCCTCCAAGATGGCTACTCTAACAAAATATAAAGCACAAACTAAGTAAGCCTTGTGCTGCATACTAAGGCTTTAACACTAATTGGTTCTTCCACATAAAAAAAACCCAAACACATTCTCTTCTCCCAAACCCACACTTCTGTGTTTATACCACTCTACCTACCTTCCTCCTTTGCATGCAGTCAGGGAATCCTACCTTTGATCAGTCCTAGATGAATTAGGATTTCATTTGGCAAGTTATTTTGCTGATGGCTTTTGAAAGGGATGAAACTTTGACTTACTGGGTAGATAAACAAGCAAATAGCACTGTCTGCACAGATGGCCAAAGGCTGCAGTCCCACACAGAGCAGTGCCATGGATGCCCTACTGAAGTAAATGCCATGCGTGCTTTTGCTACATGTTTCCTCACAATAATAAAGCTGATAGCATGGATATTCTTGTCACATACAGCAAACTTCTGTTTCACCCAGAAGTGTAAAAGCTCTACCCAGCCACCTAAAACACACCTACTAAATAAGATTGTTCTTATATTGATGAGGTTTGCGACTGGTGGGAGGGAGGTAGGATACAGAAAGTAAATAATTTCAAATGTATAAATACATGTGTAATGTTTAAGAAAAAACCCCATCAGTTGCTTATTTCCTGCTTGCTCAAGTCTCAGAAATCCCCTAGCAATTCAGATTTGTAAGTAATGAGGATTTCAGGCTTATCATGGTTTCCAAATACAGGCACATGACTCCTTCATTCCACCTTCTGCTTAACAGGACACTTCTTGCTTAATTCCTAGGTATATTCAATTCACCTCTGATGCTCAAACATTCACAGACCTGTAGCTGGGTGCTGCCAGAGAAAGAAGAAGCAGCCTAGAACCAATCAATCTGCTGAAATTTTCTGGGTTGATGGTGCTATAAAAAAGCACAGTTGTCAAAACCTACTTTGCAAATATGGTGTCATGCTTGTCACACATAGCCTTGAATGGAGTTTTCCACATCAAAAACACATGCTTGAGGTGCTCAAGTCTTCTCTCTGAATTGAAATGCTTTTCATCACAACAGTCCCCACCTTAAGCTGCAAATGCAGCTCAGTTAAGCTCAGTTTACTGCTCTAGCAGTGTTTTTTACCTGCACAACTAAATAAAAATGCTTCCTGTGAAGAGTACCACTCCCTTTGGAGATGCAGATCTGAAAAGATGCAGCTGCCAAGCCATTTCGGCCTTCAGAGGTTCTCTGGCAATACCCAATTAGGGTATTTACATAAATTCAGCCACAAGAAGAAAATAAATACAGGCTCAATTGCAATTAAAAGCAAATAGTCTAAATAGAAATGCTTTACAGCTTAGTACATACAGCATTCTGCATTTCCCAAGTGGTCCTTCCCTTCAAACCTGTAAGTTTTTATGATGGGACTCAAAGATTGTTATAACATGAATCACTCAAAAGAGAAGGATATTCAAGAGTTTGATATGTAGCTATGATGCCATTCAGTTCAACCATTCACATCTCTTACTGTGCCTAATCTCTTGAGCAACCTGTGGGTCCCAGGCTGATACAATTGCAAGCCAGAGAGCTGAACAAACATGGGAGATATCTGTTATCTCAGCATGCAGGCACTTGCCTTAACCAGCAGTCACTACACTACACACCAGAGTGGCACCTTGCTTTGCACCTCGTGTGCTTGCAGCTTATGCAGTCTAGTACTGTGGTGACTGTTTAATCATTAATCATTCAAAACTCTGGCCTTTCAATTTTTTAAAAACAACCAGGCCGTACACATGGGTAAAAAAATTTAGAAGAAGGTGCTAAAAAGTAATGAGACTTCAGTCTAAAGATTGTTAGACTGATTCTTGAAGAATGCTACACCTCATTTAAGATTTTTATTAAGAACACTGGAGAAAAAGAAAAAACTGGTATTTGTTGACAACCCTAAACTAAGAGATACTGACCCATGTCAATACACAAAGCAACAGTGGAAAGACGGGAGTAAGAGACATGATGACATTTAAAATAACAACAATGTAGAAATAGTATTCAGCAAAAAGGTGTTATGAATTCCTAAATGCTGTGGAAAGAACATCTTTTGACAATGAGAGAGAAGGAACAGTACATGAACTATGATGGAGATCACAAATTAAAACTAGAGTGCCACCGGGGAAAAAAGGCAAGAGAAATCCTACAGCTTTTCTCTCAAGAATTCTCCACTGGAAAATAGAAGTGTGCCACTGTGATCAGGTTTAAAAAAAAATAATTGAAAAATCAATTCAAACTGGAACAAGCACACAGAGTAATTACTAGGCTAAAACAGGAACAGAGAAAAGTTCCATGCAAGAGAAGATTTTCACTGAAGGAGCATAGCTATACAAACATACATAACCTCAAAAATTAATTGACTGCATCCTACAAATACATGAAAAATAAGCACAAAAGAGAGGGGGACTTTTCTCACCCCCAGAAGTCAGCATTGACACTAGAATAAAAGGATATTAAACTGGTCATGAACTAGGGAGTGCAGAACTCATGAGAGCTCTCTTAACCACAGCAGAAGTACTCTACAATTAGTTTTCAGTAAGAGTAACTCTAGTATAATGGTCCAGTAGACTAGTTAGAGTATAGGTTGATACACACAATTGTTTCCAGACTGAGAACCACTGAAGGTATGAAGGGGGATTATTCCTCTATATATAAGCATAACTGTCATGCTAAAGTGAGACCAAATTGTTGAGTTTTTCTTCTCATAAGCTCACCATTTAATCACAAATATGTAAAGGATGACAAGTATACTCCTTTACTTACATACTGAGGTATCACAGAAGGTCCTACATACGCAATGCTTTCTAAAGTAATCTCCCCACTCTTTCCTTAATAGCATGAAAAACCCCCCAGAACTTCTCAACAAGGATCAGAGTGATGAACAGAACAGAAATATCAGAGCTACACTGAGTAAAAACTGCAGGCATTTCCACTCTGAGCTTGAATTGAATCTATAGTGCTTCTTGTGGGCAATGCTGTCTGCTCCAGCCATCTGTCTGAATGAGCCTGGGAATAAAACAAACTTGGTAACACCCAAAATTTCAGTTAAACAAATAATTCTCTTCCCCCTTGCTGTATTTAAATGATAATCCCTCCAAATCCCCAGTTAAGCAGTTGACAGACAAGAGGCAGAAATGCATGGTCTTGCCCTCAGCAGAAGCAGGAACCTTCTGGCCTCACCCAGCTGTACCCAGCAGTGCTACATTCAGCCAAATGAAAGGCATGCACACAACTCCTCTTACCAGTCAACCAAAGCCTAATTTACTGTCTCTCTCTTCCAGCTGTGTTATCTCCATTTGGATGTAACAAAACAATTCAGCCAGAAAACCTTTACTGATGGAGTCCCATTTTCTGTCACTTCCCCAGAATGTTCCCATCTGTCACACTGTACATTTTTCAATCAATGACATTGATCTGTGGCTGGCTTAGTTCATCTGCTGACCAAGAAAACCACTGTCAGCATGGTGGCTCTGGAGCAGCTGTTTAATGTAATTAAACACGTGTGGGCAGGGGAGGAAGCACCCACAGGGACATGGCAGAGGACAGAGAATGGATTTCTAAATTGTCCTAAAGCACCACTGATTTTACTGGCAATGACAGGACACACTCGAAAATGAGGACACGACCTGGAGGTATATTTGGTGCAACAATAGGGCGAAATTACGTATATTCTAATGCAAACAAATCAAGAAAAACAAATCAGCAACCAAACTAATGGAAAAATGTTAGCTTTTCAAACTGTTAGCATCCAACAAAACAGACTCCTAGTCTTCCCTCTGAAGATCTGGAAAACATTCAAGATCAACAAAATCTTGAGAAGTACTCTGCTTCCCTAACAAATAATAATAGGGCTTAAAACTGAAATGTGCAATACAGAAAGGCAGTAATTATTTACCTGAGTGAGTTGCTTTATGAATATGGTCTAATTCTTTTTCTCACATATGCACACACAGTATTTCACTGAAATTATTCCAATTATTTTATCTGTCATGCTTTGATCTTTATAAATATACAAATGAAACTATATAGGAGAGTAGTGGGACTAGAAGGGATAAAAATATTTTTAAAAATCTCAGGGGGTTGGGGGAAAGAACATCAGCAACAAGTTTTCTGCTAATAAAGCCTTCTATTATTCAATATATTCGTATTTATACTATATAGAATAGTCATGTTGGACCCAGGATAAAGTCCTGTTACAGAAGGATAAAGTCTTGTTACAGAAAAGTAAAAATATACCTATAACTTGAGTAAATATATACCTCCTTTATACACAGTAATCGCATTTCATGTTATGAGTTTCTTCCCATGACCAGTGCTACCTGCCTAAGATAAAGTCAACAGCTAAGAGGGAAAAGTAAGAACAACTTTTGCCACAAGTATCAGTATAGTGTAGAAGGATATATAAAAATGAAGGTTTTCTGATAAAGTGAATTAGGTTCCCTACCAAGACCAGCAAACAAAATTCTGACTCTAACTCCTTTGCTTCAAATTAAAGTGTGTAAGACTATTGAAAGGATTAACAGCAAGAGTTTCTGCACATCTCTTCACAATAAACCTGCCTTTTACTGAGTGCCTTATCCCTGACAGTGATGTCAAAGCAGGCATCCACCCAAGCCAGGCAGTGGCAGGTCCTATAGCAGACAGCAGCTCTGTCTCCTACTTGTCTCCTATTTGCACAGCTTAGAGCTCTCAAGGCTGAACAAAAGCAACAGACAGCTGATTTCTTTAGACTATTTTTACAGCTTGAAAGTAAACTTCAAGGCTGCATAATGTTAAATATTTGCAGACTGATTCAACAACTCATAACATTCCCTGCCTCTCTCTACTCGTTTGGTCTGGAAACAAAGTCCAACCACTGTTTCCACACAAGGAAAATCCAAGTTCCTACACGGTGTATTCAGTGTAAAAGAATTTCTTACAGTCATTTGAAAGCATGAAAATAATCTTTCAGCTATTCTTTACTTCTGAAGGTCTTTATATTCCTATTCTATTTCTATTCTATTAAAATTTGGTTTTTGTTTAATCTTAAACATGAACAGACAGAAGAAAAAGTTAAAGTTTCAATCAACCTTGATGTCCTTGACCAGTACCTAGTGTAATACTGAAATCCATCTCCAAGCATTTGAGATAAAAATCTATGTAAAAACAAAACTAGGCCAATAAGGATTAGTCCTTCATTTTCCACTGGTCTTCCAATGAGACCTTCCACCTACATTAAAGTTGTATCTGTAGTCAGACCTGTGCAATGCTAATGGGAATTCACAATAGAACCATTCTCCCTCTATAATTAAATCCCAAGAAAAAGCATTTCCAAATGCATTTTCACAGGAGTAAAAAATATAGCTGTGCCTGGTGTCTGCTTCTGGTTTTAAATTACCTCACATGTGCAGTGAGGTTCAGCTTATACATGGGGCAAAACTGCTTGTGTGAACACCTCCTGCAAACCCCAGAGATCCAGACAAGGGAATTTAGAAAGCTACTGAACAGACCAGATGCAGATATTGTCTACAACTGGAGAAGAATGCAAAGATAAAAGCCAAACTCCAATATATAAATAAAACTATGTTTTTAACATACCAGGCAAGATTCTTCCAATAAGAGCATCTAGCAACCAAAAGGACTCCTCTTCATTCTTTGTAATAAGAATCAGGTATCCAGCAATGAAGTTCATACCCTGAAATAGAAAGAAGGGTTTTGAGATGCATACATTTATCTTAGGAGTTTCTAGCTTACTTCTTTTGATTAAGGACTAAAATACTACAGTTCTACAAAGTGTGCATATTAAATTAATTCTAATGAAGAATGTAATGAAGGCCACTGGTTGAGTAACCTGCTCAACCTGCACAACAGCTAACAAGAATCATTAACAAAGATCAAGGAGAGGAAAATTAAAAGAAAAAGCTTAGCAGTATTTTTGCATTTCAATTTTGCATTTTTTTAAACTCCAAAGCCCTGTGCAACTGAAAGCTGCTTGATCAGAACCCAAACACATCTGTATTAGATGAGCACTACACACACAACAAACCTGCAGGTAGATAGTGAGGCTGCAGGAGGAGGATGTCTGACCCAAACACACCAAGTAAAATGTTGCAGTTCCAGCAGATTTTACAAGCTTTTGCTGCTTAATTCATCCAAAGGCTTGTACAAACCATTTTCTTCTATATTACCTCCAGTACTCCACATATACATATAATAGCATTGATCCTGTGAGGAGACCAGATGTGCTAAGAATGCACACAAGTGTTTTTAAATGTTCTTCTTTCGTTAGCCCTTTAAACAGTAAAGGTACCAAAATATTTTATTAACAATTGGACATGTAGAAGCTACTATGGTTTACAAGTTTTGTGTTGTGTATAACCACCTCTATATAGAAACCTGACACTTGCAAGAGTGAGTATTCATAATTCCACCCCTTCTGTTATTATCAAAATATTAAAATTATGTTTTGATAAATACATATTACTGAAAATAATATAAATCACTGATATTTTGAAGAATGGGAGTAAATAATTTCTGTACTAAAAATAGTTGGGGTACACAAGAAAATATGTTTTTTTTAGAGACTTCAGTGTAAGTTGAAGTCCCTCTAGGTCTCCTCTCAAGATTTAAAAAGATACTGTTCATATTCTTTCAACTTTGGAGTAGCTGTATTTACTACACTAACTTTCTCAACTAAAATGAGCTATATCTTAGCACACACTTTCTTGCTCAGGAAGCAGAGGAGACAGGAGAGGACTTAATAAGTGAACTAAAACCACATTTTGCTCAGGACAGTGCCTGCTTCTTTAAGATCCTTAAAAACAGATGTTTTTTTTCTTGACTGTCAGACTATCATGAATCAACTTACCTTCTTTGTCCCACAGGAAACTTTACAGTACTTGACAGTGAAAAACTTTCTTGAGCTGCCATCAAAGCAGTATCAGGTTGAATTTCAAAGAAATTTTCTTCTTACCTGTGCTATCTATGCTGGGAGATGGCACTAAATAAATGCTACCAGCCCCCAAGTACATGACACCACATTAACGCTGGCCTTTCTGTACTTTGAAAAATGTGACAGTGAAAACAAAGGAAATTGAGATCTCATGATGCCTTGTACATACCAAGGACTGTTTGGGGAAACATGGCAGGACGAGGGGAAGGCAAGCTCGCTTCCTCTTGCTCTCCAAAGAAACTACTCTTCATACAACCACGTGTGATAAAACACATATGTTACAACTAACAAATGGAACCAAATTGACCAAGTTGTCTACAAGAACAGCCACTGAGAAATTCAGAAGGACTTTGAACTGGGGACACCCCCCAGCCTCCCAGGGCCGGTTTACAAACAGAAATATTTTGTGGGTGTGCTTCTAAAACTACACATGCAAATGGTCAAGAACAGTTACCATTGATGAAATGCAGCATTGTTTACAAAACAATGATTACCCACCTGACAATATCCTACTGCTTTATTATGATGCCCATATGCTACCAATACATTGTAGAGTGCATTTTGCAAACATGGATCAGCGGTTTTGCGGAATTTTACATTATCTGGAAATGTTCTGTTCATGTCTAGACAAAAGGGAAAAAGACCAAAATTAAGAGCTGTTCCTTGTCACTTCCCAAAAAAACTTTTACAGGTCTTCTGAAGTACAACTGAAGCTTCACTGTGGTTCACTGAACCGTTGTTTTGGCAGATTAATTTCAAGAAACTGCTTTACCTCCATTTTGGCTAAAAGGGCACTTTCATTCAAGGATAAAATCTATTCCTGGAAAGAATAATCCTATTAGTGTACAGAAACAAATTTCAAGCAGGCCTTAAGAAATTCTCCTGCAGACTGGACTGTTTCCATGTCTGACTGCAAAGGCTTAAATGAAAGCAAACCAGGTATTTAGACTGACAGACAGAAGACACAGCAAATGTGCCAAGTCAAGTGGCATGAAATGAGTTGTGCCTCTAGGAAAGCATATTCTCGTAACAAACCAGATGAACTTTCCATTGACTTACTCAGTGAACTTCTACCAAACAGTAGCAGCCAAAAAAAATCCAGGCCTTTTTCCACAGCTGCCGACTTACACTTAAAAATCACTTTTTAAAATTTAACTTTCTCCATTTCTCCATTTCTCCACGTGATCATGAGAAGAGCTGTGTCTTAACTGGTGCAAGATCATCGAGAATGGCAGTGATTTCTGATAACCAAGCATCAGAGCACATTTCCACATGCTTCAAACTCAGTGCTTAACCAAGTCAGGAGAATGCAATTACTGACATTTCCAACTATTAATTTCTTTCAGACCAAACATTTATAGTAGGACTCATATTTCCTTACAAAGGTCTAAAAATTAGACATGCAAGTTTGAGACAGTCACCCCAGAACAGTCCTTTGTTGTTGGAAAGAAATAGGCAGAGTTAATTTTTGGCCTGCTTCACTCCATAAAGAGAGAACCCAAGGTCACTCGCACAGATCTGTGCATCTGATCTTTAAATAGAATTTTTCTCTCCAACTTAAACATCTAAAAGTAACTCTGAAGATTTTCAAAACTCAAGAGTTATTAATAAAATATGAGTAGTTGTTTGGTTTATATTTATCAACAACAAATTGGGTTAAAGTTAAAAACAAACTTCAGCACCTCTGTACAGATCTTCATGTCCTAAGAATTATCATGTTTTATCAGGCCTTTTCTGGCATAAAGGAAGAAGTCTGTTACAGCTTTGACACAAAGTTCAGCTGTAAGCAACCAAAGGAAAAAAGCTCCCCAAAATCATAAGTAGTGTAGTCACATGCATGAAGAAATTATAACACTAATGGCTATTTCTTCCTTTTAAAGGAAACAAATCACTTGCAGGAAAATATTTCACTTCACCTCCCATATGAATGAGAAGAAAAACACAAGGAAAAAGACAATTTTTGAGAGGATCTGAACAAGAGAGCTGCAGGATAAATAAATTTCTTTTGTTTCTTCTTGGTAGGAAGTTTATGCAGCATAGTATTTGCATGATCAAAATTTATTATTTATTGAAGTATATGCTGAATGTTACAGAAAAGATTAATGCTGAATTTTAGCCATGGCTCTTCTCCTCAGCTATGCAGAGAAAGAGTGAGGGGAGAATAAGAAAAGTCCATATATACAAAGCCAGGACTACTCAAGCTGAACTCATCTGTAATTTCACAACCTGTAATTGAGATAATCAGCTGCAACTTGTTTTCTGATTCCAGAGCAATTTTTTTCCCCACAAGGACTGGGGGAAGCCTTCCCTAGTTTTATGAAGGATTTAAAACTTTCCTTTAGTAACAATACTTTAGTTTAGGGCAAGGGGATGGAGAGAAAAAACAAGATACAAGAGCTAAAAGGCTTTACCCTTAATAGAAGATATGAAGCATGGTCTGACAAGCCTACTTGTGCCAGATTATTACTTTGAGCACAAGAGCAGAGGGTCCCATTCCCTCTACATCCTGCCCTTTCTCCCTCCCCCTCCAGTTCTGAGCCTCCTCTGACTCAAGGTGAGGGAAACTCAACCCACTCCACGGGCACACACGAGCCAATATGTTTTACCATGCTACAAGATGAGGGTGAGATATGACTTGAGGCAAATGGCAGGCATGGGCAAAGGTTGCTCATCTGGCTTCACCACTTACATCTAATTTAATACATCTGTTCCAGGAGAGACATCCAAACACCTCCTTCTCATGCTCTGCACAGCCTGCCCTCTGACCTACTCTCCCTCAATCTGCTTTGCTTTTAAATAGACATTACTGTCCAAAGGAACACAGCCTCAAATTAGTCCAGTTTTGGGAAAAAAAAAAAAAAAAAAAAATCAAGGTTCTTTTTAAGCAGCAAAATGAACATCAGAATCTTACAGTGCTAAGTGTAAAGATAAATCCCATAATTATGACTATCCTGTCATTATATGCAGATCTGCTTATAAATAAACAAGTATGGGAGTAAAGGACCAGGAAGAAGGTCACAATGAAAAGACTAGTACTCTTTGTAGTAAATTCAGATTAAATCCCAATAGCAATTTTTTAGGCATTCTTTCAGCTCTGAGATGGCACTTTTATGCTGCTATGAAACAAAACCAACCACCAGTTTTGCTGGTGATTTATCTCTGTGCAGCAACCATGAGAAGCCCATTGGCTTCTTTCCTTCTCTCTCCCGGGTCTGCAGTATTTCTACCTCATTCAGTAACACAAACAGGCAGAACACATTAGCCTCAGTTAATGAAACAGATGTCTATTTTGGTACCAAGAACCACAGTCACTCATGCTATTTCTGGAGCAAAGAGATTTGAAAGCACAGTCCAGAAAATCAATGCTTTTGGAACCAGACTCATGCTTTTCCTACTTAGGGTACTTTGAAGGTCAGGCTTCTACAAAACAACCTTCTTCACCTTGCTATCTCATCCTTCCTTTTGGTCCTGATTCCAGCCAGGACAGAGTTGATTTCTACAGTACTTGGGAGGGGGTGTGGCTATAGGGCCTGGAGGTTGCTCCAGCAACCACCTCATCGCTGCCAGGGTTCTGGGAAAGGGACTGTCTTCCAGGGAGAAGGGGTTCCATCCAGTGGAGACAGTGGGAGGGAGCCACCTGGTATTGTCAATTATAATTTGTTTTCTTTCTGTGTGAATTGTTTAATATACCTTTTGTTATTAATATTGCTGCTGTTACTGTTCATTTTGTATCTCATCGCTGTTTCCAGTAAATGGTTCTTATCTCAACCTGTGATCTTTGCCTTTTGTCCCTCCAACTGGAGGCTGGGAGAGGAACCCTGGTTTTAGTGGTAGTGCTAAATTGAAGAATACATTTCCTAAACCACGGCACTTTTACTTTCATATCCAAGTATTTCCCACTCAAACACATAGGTGGTCAGGTAAATTACACAAGTATTTTTATAACTAACATATCCTACTCCACTTATGGTCATTTCTTTGCCACTGCTACATCCATGACTGCATCTGCTCTGAAGAGCTTCCAGGCAGGTAATTTTTTCTTTTTTTACACAGTAGAAAGCAGAGCAAAAATTCACTACAACTGCCAACTACAAGCACTCAAAAACTCCACAAATCCAGAATAACGAGGTCAGATCATAAATTGCAACTTGTAAAAACAGTATACTTAGAGAATATTTTAGATTTCTTATAACTGAGTATTTAGTAGTCATTTTCAAGCTTTTCCCTGCAACACCTAGAACTATAAATTGTTTTGGAGGCTCGGGGGGGTTTGCTTGTTTTAAGTTAAAGCCAAGTTTGTCATTAACTAAAGTCAGAAGAATTGACCCTCACAACCCTCAATACCAAGTAACAGTTCAAGAGCTTTCAGCAATCAAGAAAGCCAACAGGGTTAGGATTCCTACAAAAGAACAATA
Source organism: Cyanistes caeruleus (assembly GCF_971803275.1). Lineage (NCBI taxonomy): Eukaryota > Metazoa > Chordata > Aves > Passeriformes > Paridae > Cyanistes > Cyanistes caeruleus. Next base: position 26,066,820 of record NC_141703.1, read on the forward strand.
TTGCCCCTGTATAAATCTGAGAAGCACATGCATAAAAATTCCAATCTCCTTCATCTCCAAAAGATGCTACCAGAATTAGAGAAATTACAGAAAAGAGTGGTAATGAAAAAGACCACAGATATAAAATGGTTACCATACATAGCATAAACCCAGGTGGATAAAAGCTCCTTAGTTTAGCGGGAGATGCTTAACAGCATTTTGCAGCACAAATCTGCACAGTCATGAGCATGGTAAACAACATGAAAAAGGAGCAACCAGGAGGGGTTTTGTGAATTTTTTTCCCATCCAGCATTATTAGGTACAAACATAGAGCATATGTCTTGGCAACTCTCCAAACAGCAGATAACTGGAGACTAGGAAAAACATTCTAAGGAAGTGTCACTACACCCTTTACTCCTCCAATTCTCCCTTCAGCTGTTCTGGTACACCAAAGACCAGATGAGGCAGCTGCTTGGATATGACCTGATAGTGCTCCTCTTACAGAGAGTCACAAGAGTTGACAATGCTCTTCCCCTTCCTCTTGCATGGTTAAATGCTTTAAACTCACCCGAAAATTCCCAACTTCCACTCAGTTTCAGAGACGCTTCTTAGTGCTTTGACAGAAAAATATTTCCCGTCTCCAGTGAAATGGCAATGGCCATTGTTTGAATTACTTTTCTGAACCCATCATTAACTATGATCCAGTCCCCAGTCAGATCCTTATGCCAGCTGTCACACAGCACAGCTCAGGCTCTGGGACTGACTGATAAGCATCAAATCGTAGGTTTCACAGCACCTACAGTCCCTCCTCATGAAATGCAAGTGTGGAAACACAAATTAGCAGCATGTACATGCCTGAGCACTTACAGACATAGACACACTTTGGGCCAAAAAGCATGTTTTTTCAATGGAGAATAAAAACAAGATACAAGAGTTGAAATTCAAAACAGCCCAGCCTAAGGGGAGCTTACTCCAAGGAAGCTACAACTTACAGTCCAGTCTTTTTGAACCCAGCACATAGCCTCTGCATTAGGACAGCCACTTTTTAGCTTACAAGATCATTTGTCCTACTAAACTTTCCTATAATAGGCCATGAAAAACAAAGTGTTGCTGGAATGCATGACCTTTTAAATGTGTATTTAAACTATGACACAAAAATTTAGACACCTGCATTCTTTAAGCTCTTTTTAATGGTTAGAGTAAGAAGCCTGTTCCCTTCTACATTTTTCTCAAAAAAACAAAAATGTTCAAACAGCAAATACCATATAAAAGTAGCAAAAAAGCTCATCAGTTCAGAATCAGGAAGTTAAAGGGCAAAAATGGTGAAAGAACAGATTATAGATTTAATTAGCTGAAAAACTTCCATTGCTATTACTAATCAGATTTTTCTTTAAAGATTAGACCATTTCTTTACACAGTCTACCTGCTCTTTTTAACCTGATTATACCACATTAAAGACTTTACCATATGAAAACTAGTTTCAAACATATTGTTTACAGTAATGGGAAAACAACACTCGTAGAAACAAAAGGAAGGTCAAATTCACACAGAAAGAATCTTCAGCCAAAGCCCACTGTAATATGTGCACAGTCAACAGGAGCACAAGTTCATTAAACACACTAACCACAAAGGTTCATTCACTTTAAGTACTTTGTTCCTTTCATCCCTCCTATATCCACACTGGTTCTTCATTTCTGAAGGAGTGTGTGAACTCTTCATTATATTATTTCCCCTCCAATAAAATCTTCCATACCATTTTCTTTATCTTTCCCCTCACTTGTTCCATGTTAATTCTCTCTTCTGCAGTATTCCAATCAATGCAGTAGCTCTTCTGAAACTTTATTTCCTCCATAGTTCACAAATAAATCTTTATCATCTCCCAGTATTTTTCCTCCCCGAGAAAAATATTTTTATTTCATTTCAATCTGTGGGGAAAGCCACCTACTGACTCTTCACATCTTTGTCTAGTACTGGAAAAAAAGCTGTTTTCAATTCTCTCTTGCACTAATTTTACTCCATCGGAATAGTTTGATGCCTCTCCAGACCCTTCCCAAGATGGACTTTAGAAAGTCGTCTTACTAGCTCCTTCCTTATTCATAATAGGAGCTCTGCTGTTTCTTGTTCTGAGCAGGATATAAGCCTGCAGATTTCTGGCAAGTCTCCATATTCATAGGAACATAAAGTTTATGCTCCTAAATACCTTGCTAAGGCGTGTAGTCTCAAAAGCCCAAAGTAGTGCTGTTGCAGGGAAAGGCAGAGAAGAAACTCCACATAAACCGAAAGTGTTTGGATGTTTATCCAACTCCAATAAAAATCCATAAAGCCCAGACTTTAAGTACCTGTGTTTTTCCAAGAGAAAAAAAGACAACCTGCCTTTCTAAGCAAATAGCTGCAGGATTGTTCCAGAGCAGGGCCCAACCTCTTGACTTTCTAATTGGCAATTCAGCCACAAAGGCTCTGCTGTAGCAGGTTTCAGGACAAGGATCAGTTACATCAAACTCCTACTTGTTTGTCCTCACGTGCTGCCTTTTTCCTCCCAATGGGCCAGCCTAAGTTCTGGTTGCCCTTATACCCTGCCACCAGTATTGGCCACTGATCAGTGATCAATGTTCACAGAAAGCACACATGAAAACAGACTAATAGAGCAGGGGTATTTCACCTCCTACATTTCTCCCAGGGATTTACTTTTAGTGTTTAATATTTCATGCATCAAGTGGATTCCCCCATCTATCAGTTTATCAAATTTTGTTTAAACCAGTTCAAACTTCTAACCCCTGCAGCAACAGGTGCCACAACTCTTCTAAACCTGCAGCATAGCAAACTTCAGTGTCCTTGGTTCTAATGTTACAAGAAACAAACAATTGCTCCTCATTCACCCTCTCTGCACCATTTATAATTCATATAAATCTATCAACAGCTTTTTCTGATCAGTCTTCTTACTCAACCTAAAATCCTAGCATAGTTCAACTGTCTCATATGGGCCTCTGTACCAGATCTTCAACCATCCCTGTTGCTTCTCCAGTGTCCTATGGGATAGAATTAAGGAGAAACAGACTCAAAGGCAAGTGTCATGGCTCAAAGTTACAACTCTTCAATCACTTAGATGATACTGTAATGTTTTCTAGTTTAGTCCTTCTCAAATTATTTCTAATCTTTCTTAAAAGCATTCCTTAATGCTTTTAACCACATGATGAACCTGGAAAGATCTGTGCTGTTAAGGAGCTTATGGCTAATCTAATTTAAATGTTATTTCAGCACTTAAACCACTACTACAGAAACATTAAGTTTTCCATGACATAACTTGATCTCTAACACTTAAAGACATAGGATGGATAAATACAGATAAACAGCATTATCAAGAGAAATAACCTGTTTTGATTGCTTCAAGCAGCTTGGCATTCTTCTCTCCTTCAAGCAGTCTGTGGTAATACCCAGGGTTTTGTTCCATATTGGTTTGGGCCCCACTCACGATCATCCAGACCAATGCACGGTGTTCATTGGGGATGCCTTTCCTGATATATCTCTTCACTGCAAGACAAGAAGTTTGGTTTTGTTTGTTCATTCTTAAACAAATAAATAAATAATCCATCCATATTATTCTTTTTCAAATGAGCAGCCTGAAGTTAAGACATCATAGGAAAACACTTGACTGAAGATTATTATATTTTCTCTCCTATGCTACCGTTTTAGGATAAGCTTAGGATTTACTTCTCAGCTGCATGGTATATTTTAGATTCACTCCTAAGTTCTTGTCACTCAGACTTCCCTCTCAGATCTTCACACTCAGGTTTTCCTCCCTCCTCTCTTCCCTTGCTAGAATTTTGAATCCTTTCCTTTTCTACTTTCCTGGATGGAGATACAAGCAACAGTTTCCCTTTGATCTTTGTCCTTTTTCATTCAGACAAGCACTGACTTGACTTTTCCTACATCACCAGTGGCCTCTGACATGATGGCTCTAGCATCAATGGTCACATTAGCATAACCCTAGCGCTTCAGCTTAGTGCCTGACCTCTGAAATACAGCAGAAACTGAGGAATATGCCTCCTGTCTGAATGAGCCCTGGAAGAAGTGGAGATGTGAGTGAGCAGCAGATGACTTTTTCCTAGAATAACTGTGGAAGTCTTTTCAAATCTAAAGTAGCTCTTATCTCCTGCATCATTTTCATCATAAGGGTGTGCTTCAGGGTTTTTTTTTAAGCAGATGATTCAGTGTAAATAGCTATGATGAAAGATTACAGGAAGAAGCATCAAGCTAATGACAACAAAAGCAGCTTCCTCCTGGGAATGGTATGAAAAATATTAATAAGGAGTCAATGCTGTTTATGGGTACATAATCCTAAATCAGTGTTACCTTTTCTGACCCAAAAAGACAGCTGAATGTTTGAGATTCTTCTCTTTCCTTTGGGGAGAAGAAAACTACAAATGAAACAGACATTTTGTACTAAATGAATCATGTTGTATCAATAAAAGCATCAACTTCTCCTCTCGAAATTTTATGGGACTCAAATCTGAGTGAGGATTTTATTCCGCCCACATTCTACCACACACAACATTATCACTACCTAGCCAGGTTTTATTGAATCACACAGTTCTGTAATAAATGCTGCCTAAATTAAAGGCCTGAAAAACAGCAGAGTGAAGCAAGGTTGTAAAACCCAGCCAGACACCTTCTCAATACACTCCACCTAATTACAGCTGTATATCCTTTAGGACCCAAAGCTGCTTCCCTCGTGTCACCCAACATAAACATGCACATTTAACGAGCATTTCACCCACGGAAAATCTGGTGTTTTCTCCCAAAGAAACATATTCGTAATAAATGCCTGGTCTTCAGGGTACAGTTTTTGCTTGGCTTTTCAATGAGGATTTATATTACAGGTTACAGATTCTACAGTTCTAGTCATAAAGTCACCTTAACTACAACCTTCTTTTAGACTGGAAATAATTCACTTGTTTCCATGGCGGTTCAATAACCCCCACTTAATATTTTTTACAAGATTTTGAACTGTAATGCTCAAGAAATCCTGTAAATTGACATAGCAAATACAGGAATGATTATCAAGAATCAGTCCCATTTAAGTTAACAAAGAGACATTCAGATGAGTCTAGAAACAAACTTACTGGCTAAAATACTGTATTATCACATTTTAACACATAATCCCAATGGTATTTTTTTCTGGAACAATTGCAAACTCTGGAAGCACAGCCAACACTGATATCCAACAATACACATTAAATCCAGTAGAAGCATGGACAAGCCTTTGACAGTAGCACAAGGAGAAAGCAGCCTGCAGCACAGCACATACTCATTATTCCTCAGTGTCATCGTTCTCATGGCAATAGATAGCCAGGGGCTTGGATCACCCCAAGTGACTTCTGACCCAGCTCCCTCACTCCCTGAGGAATCCAAAAGCCCTTTACATTGTGCTTTTTTTCCTCACACTATTGTAATACTTGACAGGATCTGCAAACTGGCATTTAGAAATAGCAAAGTAGTTATGAAAATGACAGCTGCAGTTTAATATATATCATTTATATATTTATATAGATCATTCATATATTTAGATAGATATAGATATATCATATTCTATAAATAGAATTGTGTTTATCCAAATATATATATATATATAAATATTTTTAGGCTCTCTTCCACATATCCTTGGGAACTAAGAAGTCCACAACAACAGTTCACACTGCAGAGTATCCTCCCACTGTAACATCTGAGAAGCTTTCCCAGATGAAGTCAGATCATGCATGGGTCTCCACCCACACATCCAATGCCAGTTGTAAACCAAGGTCTTGATCTGAAATGTAGCACTGTTGTGCAGCCCCAAGTACTGCACACAGGATCTCTCACAGGACAATCATATTATGTGGCCTAAATTCTAGAACATACATAGGTAAGAAATACCTTAATGTAAAATTTTTGCCTCTGTTCATTAACAAAATATGAAACGGCAATTGTTAAGAAACCCTCTCCCCCTCTTAATAATTCAATTGCCTCTGACACTTAGTGCTAGTTTCAAAAGCCTAGAATCACACTTTATGAATGTGGTTTCCTTTTTACAAGAAAAAACAGCTACCTGATAGGGTAGCAGTCTAACAGTGATGATAAATACCCAAAGTAACTTCAAGATAAAAATATGCAGAAAAATAACATCTTTCTAATACCGTACATTACTTATAGTAACAAGATGTAAAAATAAGTAATTTCAACCTGCCTGTCCTTGTTTGATGGTAGAATATGAGAATTTTGGAGATTTCTGCTTCAAGGTAAGTGTTGTACTGCCTTTTCCCCCCATTAACATTGTTTCACTCTACAGCATAGACACAGTTTATGTAGCAAAAAAACCCCGAACATTTAAAACTGAAAATATTAGAAGAGTGCGATTTCAAGAACCATCTGCACTTCTACTTTTTCAGGTACTAAAAATTACTGTTGAATGTTGAGGAAATAAACCTGGGCCCTAGAAGAAAAATTCTATAGAAGAGCTGGAAACAGCATACAAAGAACTGAAAGCTTTATTTCATGAATATGTAACAGAAGACACAGAGCAGATCAGTGCTGTAAATCTTAAAAGTTCCCGTCAAACTGCCTTTTCTTCCACCAAGCCCTGGGTTGGAACAGAAGTGCTCCTGTTATAACCACTGTTTAATACATTTGCTTTTCCCTTTCACTGTATTTTATCAAGGACCAGAAAGTATCTTCTGCTACTGGTCACTTTTGACTAATCCACTAACAACCAAATTCTTTTACGTAGCATGAATTTGGTCAGAATTTGGATACTTTGACCAATTATGTCAGTGTGTTGCCCACCTGTAAACAAAATAGAGCATAAAGTTGTATTTTGGTCCCATAGAGATAGAGCTGAATGAAGCAAGGAAAAAAATTGAGAGGATTTCAGTAGTGGCGGAGGGAGAGAGAGAAAGAAGGCAGGTGAAAAACAATGACTACAAACTCTCATGTGCTGTGGAAGCAAGGTGAAGATAAGAGGGGGAAACAAAAAAAATACCAGAAAAATAAGAAAAAGGAAGAAACTGGGGAATGAGTGAAAGGAACTGTCAGCCAAAATTCCCATGACCCACCCTGCCAGCAGGCTGCAATACAGAACAACAGGATACACTGCTTAATTACCATTGTCAAAGCATAGTCTAATTATTTTTCTTTATAGTGGAACAGAATTACATACATACAAACCACCCTGGATATGAGGCAAACTCAGTAGCATGTGAACATGCCACATTTCCAAACTGGAAAATTAACACAGGTCATCACTTCTTCCTGTTCGCCTGGGCAGAAATTATGAGCTTCTCCATGTGTAGACAAATGGGTGTGGAACTACTGAGATACCACACATACACTGTCTCTCATATCTACTCACAGCAGGACACAAAACACTGGTTCACAGCTACTGTGTTTGGGGAGGCAGGTCAAATATTCTTCTCAGTTCTAGCTTATGGCAGAGCCGGCAGCTCTGAGCAAAGCTTCATAGCAATGAAGTCAGGTACTGGAGGAGGGAAATTCAGTGAGTAACCAGCAGAGCTTCTGCTATTTGCCCACAAGGTAATCACTTCATAATCATCTTGCAGGATAAAGCACACACCTGCTTACACAATTCCATGTGCATGTCACAGACTTCAATCTTAATACTGAAATGAGAAGGAAAGTATTTAAAAATCAGTAATTGCATAGGTCAGCTATTCACTCTCCTCCTCTGAAGTATCAGATGAGGCTAATGCAGAAAGCTTAATAACTTTTTAAGTCAGTAATAACTCTGAATCTACACTTCAACTACATTTCCTCAATATTACTTATCCTTGTAATGCTCCCTGGAATTACATGTATATGTGAGAATCCACAGCCTAGAAATCCAGAGAAAATCTAGAAGAATCCAGAAGATCTTCAGTAACGCTGAAGATGATGCACCAGCCCACAAGGACGTGCAACAGCCCAGAGCCATTGCCTGTGCCCCCTCAGAGGATTTACAGAATCCCAGTTTCCAAAAAGAGCAACCTGCTGGAGACAATCAAAGCCATGTTAAAGGCTGCTTCCATTATGTGCCCAGTGGAGCAGCATGGCGATTGGTTCTGAAGCCTGGTGGACAAATTGAGAGATTTGGTCAAAGTTTTGCCTCCAAAATAAGACCAAAGGCATTCATAGTTAGATTCATAGTTAGTATCACAGTAACATTCTGTTTCTAAAATGCTAAAACTAGGAACACAAAGAGAAATGAAGTGAACTCACAGAAATTGCTAAAAGCTGCCACTGCTACCAGTCACACATTAAAAGAAAGGTATGAATCAAAACTGAGATTATTTCTCCTCAACTAGAAAACTAAATTCTGCAAAATCTCAAAATCCTCACTAATTCAAAATGGCATGAAGTTTGCACTGCATTCAAACTTGACACCCCAAACAAAAGCATCTTTACATTTCTAAGAAAAAATAATACAGTAGAAGCAGATACTTTCTTCTTAGCAGCATATGATCTAGCAGCTATAGCTCAAACCTACATTTTCTGGAATTTCACACCCTTAAAACAGACATCTGTACACAAAATACACTGCTATATTTAAAATGTCTCACTAGTTATCATCCCATTCCTGGTGCCAGGGAAAAAAACAACCCCAAAACAACAAAACCATCAGAATCATGAGCCAAAGGCTGTGCCTGGAGCACGGCTCTAAATACTTTACCCATGTTACAATATCTGAATAATCTTTCTCTAGTTTTACTCAATTTTTCCTTAACGTACTTCAGAGAACTTTGTCCAATTCCAGAAGACACCCAAAGAGAAAGCAACCTCATTAGCACCATTTAAACCGAACAGGAAAATTTAGATGCTTATATGGAAACAACCCAGAGAGAGTGGGAGGAAACTCCACCCTTTAGTTTCACAAGATTCTCTAACACCTTCTGACTCTCTCTGTTTCTACCTGTATCTCTTGCAAGAGATAACACATTACTAGAGGTTTTCATGCTCTTTGAAGGAGATATTAACACTTCCATCTGCATTTTATCCAATGTTGCATTAGTCCCTGCATTAATCTCACTTTCTTCACTTAGTAAGGCATTTCTCATCAGCTCTCAGCACACACCTTTTTAGCTGCATGGTTAATGTTATTTTACAAAAGGAGGATAAGGAGGGCTGGAAAAATCTCAGCAGCCTAAAGAACTGTTAAAGAGGCAGCAACTGAGAGCACTAACATCCTGATCCCTGGGGTCCAAGACAGCATCTTCTACATAATCTCACGTCTTTTTAAAGAGAGCACAGAGTACGATACAGCCAACAGCTGCAGAACGGCATCTTGGAGTGTCAGTGTCCACAATAGCTGGGTTACAGATGTAACAAGATATTTGTTGCCTGAAGAGGGATGACTCCTTTGGAAGGTTTTAATGAAATCCCTCTAACAACAGCATACCTGCTTATGCATTATTACTGTTTATACTACTGGCTTTCATTTGAAGACAGAAATAGTATTCAACATTCAAAAACAGAAATCTATTGAACCCTAACATAACGCAGTTTTACCTATAATGAGACACGAAGCTCACCTTTTAAACTCTTCTGTATACTGTTATTCCCCTTTAGGAGCTTGGACCATTTTATTGCTCTTCTAGTGAGTACCACTAGGTATCTGGAAAAGAATGCTTCATAGGATGCATAGTCAAAGTCTTCTGGCCTTTCAAACCCATATGGATCAACCCTACAAAATAAAAAGAACTCCTATAATAATGTTTCTACATACCTACAGCTGAAGAAAAATAAAAAAAAGCAAGTATGCTTTAAATAACTTACAGTTGCTATTTCTAAAAGCAGCTTAAGGCTCCCTCCTCCCAGCAAAAACCTACTTTACACAAACTGTTACACTCCATTTAGCATATCAAAGCTGTTTAAGTAAATTAATTTAAACATGCACTGTTCACTCAGTTTCACAGAGTTCACTGGGTTTTTAAGCAAGGCATTTTTGGAGCAAAGGACCCATCATGTACCAAACTGACACAAAATTATGGCCACATAAAAGTCTGGGAGGTATTTTTCTCCACAACACAGACAAACAGTTGAAAAGTATGAGGTACAGCACAACAGCTCCAATATGGCCTGAATTCTCTTCACAGGCAGTTCTGTGCACAAAAATGACAACAGAAAGTACAAGTGTAACAAGTTACAAAGGTTATTTTTAAATTGGCAATTTCTGAAATTATCTGCATGAAAATATACAACATGAAAAAAGACAAATCCTTGTGTCAATCTGCCTTCTTCATGTGTAGTACCAAAATGCTTATTTTATTATCTTATGCAATTGTTTCAGTGTTACAGCACATTATCTCAGGCAGCACAATAATGACAGAGCATCAGAATTCCATGGCTCATTCTGCTCTAATATACCAACTCACCTCGCTAAATTAGATTTATCGCAACTTCCCAGGGTGTTCCATACCTGCAAATTACCACCTGAGTACAGGACATCAATGGGCTTCACAGAAGTTAAACAGGCAGAGGGATCTGCCAGCCAGACAAGGTTTCTAGACAGACTTCAGGATTTAACTTCCCAAAACACTGCCTGTTTCATTCATGAAGAAGGAATCTGGCCATGGAGCAGCATCAGCACAGCCTTGGGAAAACTGGCTCACAGGAGCGTCACAGGTATAAAGCATGAATCAGATGAGGAACAATTAAATATTCAGACCCCAAGTGGGTATTACATTGTTGGCTGCTTAGAAGAATACCTTATTATTCATGTACTCCTCAAATCTGACACAAAAACTACAAGTGTAAAAATCAACGATACCGACACGGATTTCTTTGAAGACACAGAACATGAAAACACACACACACAAAACACTCTCACACGTCCATAAACACACATCTCTCATTTACGACTGCGACTGCCCAGACAGCAAATACAGATTAATTTCATGCTCCACTCCATTCCTAAGGCAGAAAAGGAAAAAAACAAAGAGCGAAGACGCAGGGTTTTGGGGGAGCCCCCTCCTCCGCCTGTCCTGGGGCAGGGAAGGCTGCGGCGGCCGCTCGCTGCCCTCAGCCGCGCCCGGGCCGGTGTGTGAGGGCTTCCCCCGGCCGCGGCCCCCGGCAGGGCCGGCTCCGAGCTCGGGGGGCACAGCTCGCCCTCCCTGCGCGGCCGGCGCCCCCCGAGCCCAGCCCTGTCGGCAGCCCTGTCGGCAGCCCTGTCGGCAGCCCTACCTGTACGCCCAGTCCCGCCCGTCCTCTCGCCCCGCCATCGGCCGCCCCGCTGGCGCCCGGCGGGCGGGCGCTCCCAGGCCGAGCAGCGCCGCGGCCGCGGCCCCGCGCCGAGCTCCGGCTCCCCAGTTCAACTCTCTGCCGCCCTGCGAGGGGCGGGGGCGGCCGCCGGGCCCGCCCCGTGCCCGGGCCGGCAGCGGGCAGGGCACGGCAGGGCAGGGCAGCTCCGCGCCCGCGGGGCCGACCCGCCTTCCCTGCCCGGCCGGCCCGGCTGGGAGACGCGGATCTGGTGCTAATCCCAGGTTAGATGTGTGCGTTTCACATTTCGCTCACGTCGTGGGGAAAAAAAAAAAAAAATCAAATGTTTTAGCACGAGGGAAATGTCTCATTAGTACGGGGGGAAAGTGGTTTCAGGTACAGCTCTTCAAACCCAAATAATTTCCCTATAACGAGGTAGAAGAGGTGGTTGTGTTATTATTTAAGTTTGCTGGCTTGGTTTGGGATTCTTTTTTTTTCCCCTCAAATCCAAAAATGGTTCTTTTTAATCTCCCCTAATTATTCATTACAGTCAGAATCACAGAATATTCTGGGTTGAAAGATGGACCCAGAAGGATCATAAAAAAGCCCAACTTCTGAGCCTGCAGAGGACACCCAAGAGTCACAGCATGTGCCTGAGAGCATTGTCCAAACGCTTCTGGAACTCTGTCAGACTTGGTGCTGCGACCACTTCCCTGGGTGACCTGTTCCAGTGCCCAGCCACCCTCTGGGTGAAGAACCTTTTTCCAGTACACTGAAATATTGCCAACTTCAGCTTCTGCTGATTAGTTCCCACCGTAAGTTAACATTCATTTAGATACGTTTTAAATAATAGATGCAGATTGGAAAAAAACGTGGAGTATAATACAGAAAATTATACTAAAAAAAATGGCTTCCCCATTTCCAGAATCCACCTCAAAAATTAACACACTGTTCATGTTAAGAGGTCTTGAACAAAGCCTGAAGCTCACAAGGACTCAGTCCTACCAGATTGCCAGCAGCTTAATTCATAACACCCCGCAAAACAGAATGGAAAGAGCAAAATTATATCCCTGCTTGTCCTTTTTCGAACCGAGTTCTGACTTTGCACCCAGCAAAGTGCTTGGAAAATTACAGCTACTGCTGGGGAAACATTATCTTTTTCAGCCAGCAAGTAAGAGTTGCTGCAGACAACAGATGGGATTTCACAAGGGAGATCAACAGTTCTTCCAGCACACTCTTTAGGAAAGCTACCTTCCCTCTGCGGGATCACAGGCAGTCACCCACACAGAAATGTAAAAGTAGCTCCAATGGCAAGGAAAAGAAAATAAAGAGGTTTGTACTTGGTTTAACTGCCATTGCAGTGCTGTGAAAATCTGTGATTGTTCAGCAAAACGTAATTATTACTTTTTTTGTGCGGGGAGCAGGGAGGGAATTCTGTGCTTCAGCGGGTATAGGGCTGCTCCTGCAGGAGGATGGTCCTGCTCAAATTACTGTGCGGCATCACGAAGTCGCTCGGGTTCTGGCACAAGCGGAGCGTGATTGCAGCGCAGCCGGGGAGCGCCGGCCGGGGCCGCTGCCAAGCCGGGCTTGAGTCGCCGCCAGCGCTGCCTTGGCGGAGCGTGGGCAGAGGCACGCTCAGCAATCAGCTCTGCCCGGAGAGATGGCCGCAGACTCACAGAAAATCCTTGGCAGAGGTGCGAATAGGAGGCAACGTTGTCCCACGGAAGAAAAGAAGGAAGCCTCAGTTAAGCAGAATATCCTTTTTTCCTCTAAATCCTGAAACCGTAGATTTGTTAAGGTAACAGTTATACTTCATCTGTCAACATCAGGCCCTTTGGTGTGTATGCCCTTTAAAATGGATGCATCAAAAGTTCCCTGCAAACAGCAGACTGTTTCTGTGATTAATTAAGGTACATCTGCTGTGCGTCAAGGGTAGCCTTGTCTATAGCACAGTGTACTTTTACTCAAGCCTCAAATGTTATGAACAGTTTCTTTTGGTCTAACACAAACACAACTGTGTGGCTGACTCAGATTTATGCTTGTTACACACAAAAGCTCCCACTAAGAATGCTTAGGTTATTAATTGATTAATGGAAATAATTCCTAAATTTCAGCGCAATAATTGGATCCCCGTAGTTTGTCTAACAGTACAAGCCAGCTCACTGTCTTGCAAGAGAGAATACCTTGGTTGTCCTTCCCGGGGTATCAATGCTGCTCTCTTCTGGGCAGATGATATCATGTTGCTTTTAAAGGCATTCAAAGAAACAAAAGTAATAAACCCTTGAATCTGAAAACTGCTTTGGTGGTGTGATCAGCAGAAAAGGATACTATTTACTTTTGATCCTTTACTTCTGGAGGAGCTGGTGACAGTGGCAGAGTACAAAAGGGTAGGCTTAGCTGACGTTTGGACCAGTGAAGCTCACAGCCTTCCTTTCTGCCACCTGGTGCAAAAGGAAATATACCTTACTTAACTTCTCTCCCACCCCCTTTTTACATATGAACCTTATCCCTGAAGTTTTTATGTTATGGTGAACGTGTGTGCTAGAAATTATCATCGTTCTGCTCCCAGAGTAAAATATTGACTCCCTTAAAATAGTGACTTCCCTTTAAGGGTAGGCATTTAGACATGGTGTTCCCTGCAAAGGCAGATGAAGACAGCAGATGAGTGTTTCACAGGCTGAGGCGTTCAGAGCTTTTCTTGTCTCGTACCCTGCATTTTAGTGAGCAAGCCTTCCATTCTCAAGTTTGCAGAGCAGTTGCTAAATAATGATACCAGGATGATTGTCAGCCTTATCAGGAGTTACTCTGGAGTGGCTTCATGCTTCCTAAAATGTGAAATGTGACATGTGTGCCACGTCACCTATGTCTGATGTATCAGCAGTGCTGAAATGTGGTCCAGTTCCTCATACACCACCCCACAGCCATTGCTACTCTTAAAGCCAGAAGTGGAGGAGGAGCATCAGGAGAAATTCCCTAACAATATTTGTGCTGGAAGTATTGGTTTGACTGCCTGTGGGGACCATAAGGATTCTTTATCCATCCAAGAATAGAAGAAATACAGTTATTAGGAAGAAATATCGTTATTATTTATTATTTAAATATATATTTCTATTATTTAAATATATATTTATTATTTTGAATATCAGATACGTGTTTTTTTTCCCCAAGGTTCCTTTTTGCTAGCTTCAGGGAGGCCAAAGAGTAGAAATTGTTAGGGGTAAGAAAAGCACTATAGGACTGAGAGTCCTATAAGGTGTGTGTGAATATGGGTGTACATGGATATAGTGTGCCTAATATTTTTAAAACAGCACGAGTCAATCTGCTCATAAGAAATACTAGTGAGAAACACCATTTCCAGCAAAGGTAGCAGCTCTGCTTTTTTATATCCACACAGGAATTTAAACTTAAAAAAAACCTTAACTGCTTACAAGATGGTTTAATAGCCCCTGTTTAGAAAATATGAATGCAGCAGCATTGAAGAAGAGATAAAAAGATAATTCTCAGTACTGACTGGGTGCTGTAGTATCCTAAGTAAGGGATGAAATTCCCACAGCATACGTGGTTTCCCTAGCTCATGTGATTTTCCGTATAGCCACTCATCTTTCTGTCTGTACTTGGTTAACCATGCCACACAAGTGTACCCTGCTTCCTTGGAGCTCTACTCTGGCTGGAGCTACTTTCCCATGACCTGAAATAAATCTGCTGCTCCATACTTGGAGAAGATAGTTAAGGTTGAGTAGATTTGGCAGTATAGAATATCCAGTAAGAAGTAAGAATTATCTATCTGTCTATCTATCTATCTATCTATCTATCTATCTATCTATCTATCTATATCTATATATCACTGCTTGTCTCTATTATAACACAGACATAATGTGCTCCAGGACTAGACAACTCATCCAGCTAATGAAGTTAAGGAATGCAACCATCACATCCAGACACCTGTAGTTCCTGTTACAACCAACTACCTACCAAGTTTAGTCAATCCTCATCTACATATGGATTAAGGCTCTCAATCCATAACAAAATGTAATGAAATGCTGAACTTGCTCCATGTTTTTGTCCCAGCAAATTGCATCATGCTTACATAATTGTAGTCTGCAGGCCTGATTAAACCTGTTCACGTGAATTGTTCCTGATGGAATGTTGATGCATTCACTGTACTTTAGAACAGACTACATAGCAAGGACAGAAATGTATTTTTAAATGTTAATTTACACTATTCCCTAAAGGCTTCACAGCTTCATGTCTATGAAGGTTACTGGCTGTTAGGACAAGTTACCTCCCTGCATAGTCTGGGAACCGACAGTATTTTGATAATTCTCAGTATGACTGTGGCCCCGGGAGTCAAAGCATACTGATAAGAGCATCTATAAAAAGGAGCTCTAAAGCTTGCTGCATAGCACTGCAGCTGCCTGGAGAATCAACATTACCCATGGAAACCTCTGCAGAAAGGTTTCTGCACTCAGCTGCCATCCTCCAGCTGCGTCAGAAGAGAAGGCTCAAGGCTGTAAGTGACAATATTGGAAACAGCAGGGGAAGAGAAATTATATGGTAGTGCCCTCGGTGTGAAAAACACAGCAAAATTATATGTCAAAAGTGATATGGGAAAGACACTTAAATATTATTAGCAGGAAGCATTCCTAAGGCAGGGACAAGGGTGTCCTTAGGAAAAAGGTCAGTAACTATCAGAGATCAGTAACTCAGCAGTGTGGAACTGAGTAGGGCAGGAGAGAAATTAATGAATTTACCTTAGGTCAGGCTGCAACTCTGTAATACATGTTTGTTCTTCAACTGACAAAGTGAAGTATTTTCTAGATGGCTTTGTTCTGTTTATCTTGTTTTTCCTTATCTACTTGAATGATCATGAGGGGTGTGCTGAAAGCCTGTTAAATCATGCTGATGATGTTTACTGCCCTGGCTGCATGAGTACAAGGCTTATAACTGAACTTTGAAATTTCATAAGGAGAGATGATAGGCAAGATTGGAGAATATTAACTCCTTACTTGTCCCATCCCCTTTTCTTTCTTATCCCAAATTGTGAAGGTACCCTGCCTAACAAATCTGGTAGCTCAAATAACTACTGATTAGGGATGGGGTTTAATTTGGATGTTCTCTGTCTACTATGATTTCACATTTGGTACTAGCTGAGAAAAGGCAAATCTTCTCCTAGCCTTTGATGGCTTCTTCATTAGGATTCCTCCACAAGGACTCTAATTTCAGTTGTCTCTCGAGTAGTATCCCAATTGGTAAGCAACAGGAAGAGTTATCATTACAGGCCTTGAAATACAGTATTTGCATGTAAATACACAGTCTTAGCTGTGAAAAACATTAGCTATTTCTCTCTTAGTTGTCCCTATGCAGCAAGGGGTTTCTTTATAAATAATGCATCACGTAAAAAAAAATTCCTCAAAGTAACAACATGATTTAGTGTCAAGAGAAGAAGGAATATCTACCCACTCAGGAACAGACATCAATTTCATACACGGAATAAGGATGAGTTTCGTAGGAGCACAGATGTGAAGTGTCTGTAATTAAATACTATTTTACAGTGCATACATACAGGGGTATTTAGTTTAAGTTAGATCAGCAAATTCCCTTCCTGTAAATTCCAACTTCCAATTGGAGTGCTGAACTCTGTGAAAGGTAATCTGGTCCCAGGGAGGTTGTTCTTCACCACAGCTTTCCACATGTTTATCCCTTACACATTTTTCAGACTCATGGCCTGAAAGAAAAAAGTTTTGTGAAAACCTAAAACTGGGCTTGACAGCAAGAGCGAGTGGAGCTCCTTGGAACTGCAAGGTTATAGCAACAACCATCAGTACAGACATGCCTCAGTATTTACATGGGATCAAGATATCAGCTGAAGTATCATGTTTTTAAATTCCTTTGCAAGGGAAAAAGCTGTGATTGCAACATCTAGGATCAAATTATTACTTTCTTCTGGCTTACTTTGTCAGGTTACAGATGACATCACATGACTAATACTAGAGGAAAAATGTCATTTTAATTTTGTGTTAATTTGCATTAACACTAACATAGGTTGGTGTTCCTGGTACTATGGCAAATTGGTACATTATCAAAATTGAAATAATTTAATTTTTCTTTTTCATATTTCAGGTGTTTCTGACACTGTTCTTTCCCATCTTAGAGTAACATATATATTATCATTAACATATATTTTACTTGTGAAATATATTACATGTGGCTGCTCTGTCTCTCAGATGGCATATCTTTGCTTGTGTTACAAAAAGTAGAGGCAGGGACTATTACTACATTAAAGCAGGCTAGATCATAAATGTGAAGGTATACTCACAGTTTTGCTTCACATCTGCATACTCAGGGAAAGTAAACATGAAGGAGCTGCAAGTAGAACAAAAGCAAGTTCAGCCTTCCATCTGGTAGAAAAAAACCTGCTGGTGCATTGGATATTGTGCAGAGCAATGCAGAATTTCCCCTCTGCACATTACAGGATCAATTATAGTTCACAGCAAAGCTGCAAGTCTAACATCTTTATGCAAGCTGAGAATCAAATGGTCAGATTCTAGGAAGATGGACACCTTGCTGAGAACTTCCTCAGATTCACCCAGTGCTTCAAAAAAGGAAAAAAAAGAAGAAAAAAAAGGGAAAAAAAAAAAAGGAAAAAAAAAAAGAAGAAGGAAAAAAAGAAGGGAATCTTGGAAGTCCTCTTCTAGAGAGCACACAGCTTTCAAAGTGCACACAGTTTTCATGAGCATGACTGGGACCTATTCTGTGTGGAAAAACACTGTAGTTCTTTTGATTGTGCTGTCTGTATTTTAGAGTATTGCTTTGTGGTTACTACAAGGGGTGTTCAGAGTTCACAGTGTAGGTTCTAACATGAAACAAATGCAGGATTAGCAAGGTGTTGTATTTCCCACAGCAGTGATAGTATGTCCCTGACAATACATTTCATATTCCCAGGAGAGAAAGCTAATGCTGGTCCCTGCAGTCAAGCTTATGCAGTGATAATAAACAGTACTTAAAAACCTCACAGTTGCTGTTAAGGGCCCTCACAAAGGATCATTTGTAAAGAAACAAAAGACAGCTCTGCTGGACTTATTTCCGAGAAGAAGTAACAATTAGGTAACACTTACATAAGAATCAATGTCTGGCTTTAGCTTTTCAATAGTCTGATTTGCTGCTCCAACACCCTTCAGTACCTTTTGTAAACACATCCTCCTGTGCACTTTTTGGCAACTTGCACTCCCCTGACCCACAGAGCTGTCTGGATCCAGCCTGCATTTAACATCCCTTGCTAAACAGTTTTGAACACTAGTGGAGTAACGTCAAATAATATTTGAGAAATTTGCAGCAGATGATTGCAAGGAGCAAAGCTGTGAGCACTGAAATGTTGACAATAAGAGCATGCAAGATGCTTATCTTTCTGATTTACCACTTACCTTTAAACTAAAAAACAAAGACATCTTGGATCTCCTCCCTGAACATACATACTGCAATACAGCAATTGTGTTGATGGTCTGTACTATTGAACATGGATAAAAATGTTCAGAAGAGACAGAATCTGTCTTTGACAAATGTGAGGAGAGATGGGGCAGGACACCACAGAGAACCACTGCATCAGGGTTTCTGCAACTCTAATTTGAACATGACTATTTTTAGAAGACCTGTTGTACATACCAACAACATTAATGACTGCCAGATGAGACAACCATGTTCCTAAATCCAGTGACATCATCTGCAGCTCTCAGTATTTAACTAAAGCATATGTTTGGCAAATAATAATAAAAAGTAACTAATTCTTCTTGTTTTCATCAAATTGAATTATGCTTTTATTTTGTCTCTCTTTTCCTTTCAGTAATTAGTCCTGAGAGTACCTTTACAGCCTTTAGTTCTTACTATCTAATGGAGTTAATGACTTTACTACAAAATTTCTTACTATCTAATGGAGTTAATGACTTTTCTACAAAATTCTGACTTTTTGTGATTTGTGTGTGTTATGAACAGAAACCATGATTTCCTGTTGCCTTCATTTTATTGCTATTCTGTGATTCTTCTAAGATTTTGGGAAGCAAATAATCCCCACAAAGAAACCTGTCTCCCCCATTACTAAATGGTGAGAAAAGCAAAGAAGAAGGCTCTATGATCTCTCACAGGAGACATGCAAACACATTTGCCATATAGATCCACATTTGTAAGAGACATCCTAAGCTAGCCCAGAATAAGGGAGTAATTGCAGGGCAAAATTCCATCTTTCTTTACCAAGGGCATCTTTCTTACCGCTGTTTACTACTAACAAGCTGTTCACTCACAGATCTACCCACAGTCCTGACTGATAATGTTCATAAGAGATAAAGCAGCCTCATTAGAGAAGTTTCCAATTGGTTGTGGTGATTGAGGGATGCAAGTTGAGTGACAAGCAGCTAGGAGTTGGAGAGAGCACTTTGATCTATGCCTGCAGCAGAATAACACCCAAAGAAATCCCAGACACTGTCAATGAATGTCAAAAGGGCCTTGAAGTAAATCGTTGAGGATTTGATTGTTGATCTCAGCAAAATACCATCCAGACCTTGTCAGTTGTGGAAAATGGAAAGAAAGAGTCAGAACCTTCAAAATGCAAGGGCTCCAATTAGGCAAAGCCACTTAGCTGTTGTTTCCTGCTCAGTGCAGGTACTGAGCCCACTGCAGACTCAGCATAAAATGACAGAATCTTGGTGTCACCAAAACCATGGGAATCAAAGAAACTCTCCAACACCATCTTTTAAATATTGGAGAATCAGGCATTACTTTACTCTGGCCAGGGTGTGCAATGGAAATCTTTCCCTCCACACATGACAATAGTATCAGAGCATCATTTCTGTTGGCAATGACCTTTAAGATTATTGAGTCCAACCATTAACCCAGCACTGCCAAATCCACCTTTTGCCCTGAAGTGGCAGAACTTTACAGAAATTGAGGGGGGGGTGGGTGGGGGGGGGTGGGGAGGGAGTGGCTCCAAAAATAGTTTGTGTGAGGTGAAGGAGCCAGTGCTCTTCTTAGAGAAATGTTGCCAGTGTTGCAGTCTTCCTTTCAATCCTGCACAACCACATCATCTAAATGACAACAAACTGGGATTATTTTTGTCCACAGTAATCTGGAAAAGGAGTTGAAGGATTTCCATCCTATAAAATAAAGAAGTACACTCTGTGCCAAGTGGTAATAGGGCTTTAAGACCTTTGTGATCTGGAACTCCTAAGTCCCTGTGGCAACTTCACTGTCAGCTGAGCCTGGAAGCCCTGTGTGCATCAGGAAAGGCAGAGGTAATGACATAAAAGGTCTTGCAGCAAGGAAAGGAGGTTTAGTCAGCCAAAACTGCTGTGTTTTATCAGCCAAAAAGTGCTCTGTGTGCAAAGGGAATGCCCCCAGGCTGGTGAAATATGCTGTGGTGTTGCCTCTGCTCCCCTTAGCTTTGCCCATAGGACTCACAAGCTGTTGTGGGGTCAAAGATAAGCTATTAAAAATTAGGAACAAAATAGGGTCTCTGGATTGCTGGAGGGAGGAGTTACCAAGTGCTGCTCTTGCCAGAAACATGCTGTTCTGGGCATAAATCAAGGTTTCCTCTTTGTTACCACAGCCTTTGCTGTGCATTTCTCCTTCCCTGGTACTGTAGGAAGCTTCCACACTCTTCTGTGCTCCAGAGCTGCTCATTGTCATGGAGAGCAGCCCTGCAGCAGCCCCAGGACAGCTCCTGTCATGGCAGCAGCCCTGCAGCACTGGGAGTTGGATGAGCAGGGGGAAAGCCATGGGCAAATACACTCATCTATATGAATGTATATACTCAGGTATGTGTCCAGGTTCTAGCAAAACCCACCCATTCCCATGGGCACTTGGGGGACGGTGGTGACAGTGGCAGAGCAAGAGGAGGATGGTGTTTGTACAAGGTTTTGGATCAGGGCTGCATTACAGAACATGCCTCTTATGGTCTTGTGGCTTGTAGAGACGAAGACGATGGCAGAGCTCAGCCCTAGTGCAAATATAAGAGCCTGGCTTGTTTGCTGTGCTTTTGTGGTGTGATAGCTGAGTGCCAGATATCCTTCTGCCATGCTGGAAATGTCAGAGTGGATGCTGCTACCCACTTTGTAGCAGCAGCAGCAGCTGCCTGTCCCTTGTGCTGTCCAGGCCTCCAAGGTGCAGAGGACTTGGCCTTCCTTACCAGGCTCCTCCTGCAGCTGGGGTGGTGGCAGAGAGGAAAATCCCAAGGTATCCAAGGATGAGTGAGTACAGCCCTAGAGCACAGAAGGGGTGGAAAAGCTTTCTCCGCTCCCCCCAGAATTTTAGTTCTTTGAGCACCCAATTGTCACCAAATTTGAGATCTGCTGCCAGAATGCAGTAGATGTGTGCATATGTGTAGCTGATCAAAATAGCATGTTCAAAATGTTGGAGTTTTTTTAATGTCTATGAGTGCTTTCTTTAAAAAAAATAGCAGTGAAACTTCAGAAGGGAAAGATTACTATGTTACTGAAAACTCTCTTTGTTTTCAGGGTTTTCCCAGGAATTAATGAGCAGCTGCATGTTGGAAAGAAATTCTTTCTCATGAGGCTCTTGGGAAGGCTCAGGAGTCTTTATTGAACAATAATGGTAAAATTTGTCCCAGAGAGCAAGTTCTCTATGTTTCTTGGAAACACATGATTCATGTTCCAGTCTCATTTTGCAGCCCTTGAACAAGACAGAAATGTAAGGGGAAAAGTAGGAAAATGGAAAGGTAGAGAGGGAAGCCAGCGATAGGAAATGCATGTGTCACAGGATGAGCTTAGCAGAGTTTCCATGTCAGCAGTGAGGAAAAAATATATATTCTTTTGTCTATTAAAATTACTCTTTGCAACATCTAATTTTTACTTTTGTGAAGCATTCATAATTTTTCTTTTGTGAACTGGTGAAGGAATCCAGATGAGTTTTAAACACAAACATGGATTTTGAAAAAATAGATATGAAAAACATATTTTTCTAGAAAGATGCCACGATTCAGTGGGGCCCAGACTCAAAATTCTTGAACTCTAGAGAATTTAACTCATTGTGGCACAGAGATCAGTAACACTGCAAGTCATTGCTTGAGTCTTAATCTTGGACCTTGCTGTGGGATCTTTGGAGTCAGTCACTATGGGTATCTCTTAATTCATGTCTGTGTATTACTAAAGACTGTAGGGGGACCAGAAAATGATCAGATGATCATCATGTAATGTTGTTTCACCTCCTGGAAGAGCGGTCTTAGTGATTTTGTGCTGTGGGCTGTGCTTGCTGAAGTGGGTAGTAAAGATCCCTATTTCCATTACAAAGAGTAATGTTTAATGATCAGCTGAAGTATTGATATTCTTCCTTCCACCTTCCCTCCTGCCTGGTAAACAGCTGCTCATGCACACAAAACAAAACATTGTGGGAGAACTCTCGAGTGAAGCGTTAACTCTTAGCTATCATCCTCAGGCAGAATTTGTTTCCATACTCCCTTAAGGATGCAGGGCTTTTCCTTGTCAGCAAAGACACATCTCCACATGGCAAACTCGCCATCTGCAGGCCAGTGAGACAACTTGCCAGGGACGGAGAAGAAACAGCCCCACAAACTCAGGGACAACTTGCTTATGGTGCTCTTATGATTTCCTCTTCTTTTGTGCCCCATTTAACAAAAGGAAATCTCTCTCTGGGTGTTATCCCAAAGAACTTTAGAGCGTCTGTCTCTTGAGCTTAATCCTATCCCAGTGGATTTCTTAAAAATGTAAAAAAAATTATATTTCATGTTCTTCTGCAGCAGGCTTCTCCTACCCTTATTAACTCATGTCTGGTCTCAGCTGCAAGGAGAGAGAACAGCTTCCCAGCCCAGGCCTTAACACCCTCCCCCAGCTACTACAAATCATCACTCTTTTGTCCTATGAAACACGGTTTTGATTAGAACACACTGTTTCATAAGCATATTTTTGCCATGAGAACATGTTTTATTTTTTAAAGATACTAAAACATAGTGTTTCAGGAAGTTGAACTTTCTTTGTCAGGCTGGAAGAATATTAATGGAACACATTTTTCTATTTGAAATAAATCTTAAGGAGGATATTTACCTTATTTCAGTGGTTATTTTGTAGTGCTCTTGAATGTCAGTTGCATCGAATTAATCAAAGAAAGTAAAAACCTAAAGAAAATATTTAATTTTCTTAATAATGTTTCCATTCAGCCCTCAAAAAAAAAACCCAAGAGGAAACTGAAGCAACGTCAGTTTCCCTCCCATTTTGAATAAAACTATCTCTAAGCTGAGATGATTTTTCATTTAAACCTGGATTTCTAAAGAAGAAAGCATACATAAAGACCTGATTTTGCATTTCCATCTGCCTAGAGTTGAGCACTGGTGGTATACATTGGAGAGCAGTGTCCACTTATTTTTAAAAAAATATTTAAAGAAGACTGAACCAAATTTTTAATTCAAAAACTAAGACTCAGTGTTAGCTTGTTGAAAGGGAAGCACCCAGAGGTTGTACCTCTGCCATGTATCTGCTCCCAGGTGAATTCTGAAAACAGGGGACTGAAGTTAATAGAAAATAGTATTCAGACTGGATTTTCACATTGCCTGGAAACGTCAGGTAAGCTCTGGGTTGCAGTCAGAAGGGTAGCACATCTGAATACACACACTTGTTGCAAACTGGCTTGACCTAAAGAACTGAAGTGTATAGACACGGTGAGGGGAAGAGTCATTCATTCCCCTGACACAGGGGGAGAAGCCAGGCATAGATCAAGACTGATTCTTTTGACATCAGAAAGCCTTACTGCACTGGGGAGGCAAAATCATGACTTAACTGTATTTTCATTATATTTTCTTAGAACCCCATTGGGCTCAAGTATTTGGTTTCATGGGGTACTTAGGCAAGTCTGCTTCTTTTAATCCTTGGTTACATCCAGCTTCATACATGCTCCTTCTGGAAATTTTGTTCCCACACAGTTTACACACACCCCTTAGAACAAAGGCCCAGAGCAAGTGTCGGGGGTCTCCCCCAGGGTTTGCTCCTCACAGACTAGCCCCAGGTTTGCCCAAATGCTCTGGCTGAGCAGCAGGCAGGGCTGGAATGCTTGCTGGTCACACTGGGCTGTCAGTGGCTAACTGTATGTCCATGTCCAAAGGTTTTGTTTTGCTGGAGTTTTCGTGTTCTGGGGAGGACAGCATCTGGCAATCTCAGCAGTAAAAGCTGTTTTCCTCAAAGGGGTAGCTGCCTGAGGCCTTTCCATGGTTCTAACATACTGATTTGGTCACCAGATTACTGACTTCTCTTGCCAGCCTTGAACCACAGGTAGCCAAACCTGATCCAGCCCTGCCACAGCACCGGGTTTGTTTCAGGTGTGCATTTAAAATCTGCCCTCGCCAAGCAAAGGCAAGGCAGGCAGTCGTGTCAGGTGGTGCAGCTCTGGCCAGCCACCCCCCTCTATGGGCAGTGTAGGAGGAGGCTGGTCCAACCACCCTGGTCCTTAGCCCATTACTGCTCCTATTTCAGCAGCCAGAGTCACCTCCCTGACACAGTTTTCCCCTTTCCCATATCTCAGGAGCCAGCAGGGAACAAGCTGCAGAAAATGTAATTTGCTGAGCTCTTTTCAAAACCATGCCATTTGTGTAATTAATGTTCCGTATTTTCTACCTATTCCCAGCTGTCAAATGAAACTTGGCATGCGCCAGCTCTCTCGGGTGTAGGGAAAACAGTTTGTATACTGATGAGACATTTACAGGTGCTGCTTGTCTTTATTTTTCATGCTCCTTCCCTGATAATGACAGAATGAATACGAGGTTATTATTTTATATGCTTTTACTATTTTAATCTTCTCAACACACAAAGAAGACTCAGTGGTACAAATAAGGAACCCTCTGAGGAGGAAAACAGTTTTATTGAGAAATCTGTATGGCATGACAATGGTAGAGACTTTCTTGTCACATTACGTGTGTAATTTAAATTAATTAATAAAGAAGATGTCTTTTGGGAATTTCTGGTCTTCTGCATTAAGTGTCCTGGAGCTTGGAGACATTTAGAGTTGAGAGATATTTAGTGGGACCTTATTTGGGTGTTTGGGTCACTGCTGCCTGCACTGTTCCCATTCCTGAGAAGAAAGATCTCAGTAACTGGGTTAACAATCCAGAGCTTCCTTTTGATAGTCCATTGTATTGGTACAGATCCCAAGGGGCACAAGGATTTCACTCTGATGGTGTAATTTGACTTCACAAGGTTTCTTGAGAAGGATGGACTGGCCCTAAAGTGTCCAAAAGGCTTCTTTCTTTGATTCCTTCCAGAAGTCTTGGGAAGTACAGTGATGGGAAGGGTTCACCTACTATTTTGATTGCATCTCAACCAGAAACTGCAGCAAATGCTGTTGTTCAGATCAAAATGGTGTGTAGCCTGCAGAAAGTAGTTGAAATTCTTTGTGGTAAAAGCATGGCACTGGCTGCATTTCCTACGGGGGTGCAGGGAGCTGGCTGTCTCTGCACACCAATTCTTTTGCTCACATGCTTTTCTTTTGTAGGTGCAGGGGCAAGTAGGTACCCATGAAACTTCTGCATTTCTGGAATCGAGGGCATTTTATTTAGAAGGGGCTTTGGTTGCCTGCCATGAGGCATCTTATGAATGAATCTTGGTTTTCAGAGAGCAAATGCTGAGCACTTTCCCCAAAAATCAGATCTGTGATAAGATACCCCTTTTTGGATATTCGAGGTCACTATCAATTTTTTAAAAGAGAGCCCATGACAGCTATTTGGTGGCTTTTTGAGGATAACCAGTTCAATGCACCATAGATTTTTATGGCTTTATTTCCCAGTGATTTTTCCCCCTGGCAGTACATTTCTGCTGTCGCGTGACAAGCATCACTGAGAGCCTGCTGTAGTGCTTGTTTGCCAAATGAAAATCTCACCATCTTACACAGTTGTTCTTGCACCTACAACTGAGGGCACATTGAGGTTACCACCAAGTACAGTAAAAGGAAGCGTGTAGCAATTACCTAAACTGTTTCAGGTCCTTCAGGTCAGAAGAGGTAAAATACTGACCTGCTGATTCTTTGGTTATTCAGTATACAAAAAATATTTTAGTTGGCAGGAAAGCAGATACCTAGCAAGCTTTCTTCTCTCCCTATTTTTCCTAAATTCTCATCAAGGAGTGAAAAATATTTAAATTCTATAAAAAGAAGTTTATAGAAATGAAAAGGAGAAATAAATCTCACAGGACCTACTAAAATTTGGGAACTGCATTGTGAGTGCAATAGTTAAAATGTTTTTCTGATAATACATAACTCTGTGCTCATTTCTCAGGTAACAGAGATTTACTTTAGTGTTCCTGAGAAACCCCCTGCCCCAAAACCTGTAAGGATCCTGGCTATTACTTGTCAGGTTTCTCTGATCAACCAGACAGACTTCTTTTGGATGGTGTCCATAGTGCACAGGAATAAGAGAAGAAATGTTTTCCTACTATTTCTGGCACTATTTTTCCTCTGCTTTCACCACTGCTTGCCTGCATTCTGCTTTACAAATTCAACCGTTAGGTGGGGCATTTCTACTGTCAGCAGCCCAGATTTCATCTGCAGCATATTGTGCCTGGGACAGATGCAGAGTAGTCCTGTGTGGTGGGATATGAGATCTCTTCTGTTCTCTTTAGTAAATTCTTCTTTTATCAGCTCCAAAATAGTATAAAGGGGGAAACCTGAGTCAAAAAGTACAACTTAAGGTCTCAGTCTCTATCTTTTTTGTCATGTGTGATGTGTTAAAGGTTATCCAGCTGAAGAAGATGCTGATCAATTACTAAGTTATACAGCTCATAGCCAAAAGTGTGCACTCGTTAATTTTTTTTTTTTTTTTAATTTCACTTGAACAATTTGGAATCAGATGGTACTACCAGGACAACTATTTCTTCCTGGTTCTGATGTCTGGGTGAAAGCAGTGACACATTTCCTGACACTGTAGTGGACCAGTTGTGTCTCATGATACAGCACTGGCCTCTGTTCTTCCATGGGGTAAACTTTCATAGGATTTGGGCTTCTTTTACTGGGAATAGCTATGCTTTATGTGCCCTTTTAAAATCTGAAATTAATGAAAAATGAAAAAAATCAACTTAAAAAAGAAAGAAAAAGATCTTTGTTATATAGAGACAATACTCATCCAGCATGGCTGAGCAGCCCTTTCTGAATTGGGGGGAGGGGGAGCTGTCCTATGACCTGAAGTCCCAGAAATATAGGCATCATGAAACTTCATGAAACTTTTGGGGAAAGTGATTGTCTCTTTGCAAACCTGGGATTCTGAGGCCTGGGTTTATCCCAGTGAGCCCCAAACACCTTAATCAAGGACTGTGTTGCTGCAGGAGATGGAGGGAGAGAGAGGCACATCCAGGGGGCAGTTGAACTTGTTCTGAGATTTGACTATGGCCTAATTAGAGAGGACATAAAAAAGTCTGAAGGACTTTACTGATGGCTGGTGCTGGGAGCCCGCCTGTCTTCTCTGCTGCCTCAGTCTCTATGCACCACTAGTTACTGAGTCCCCCTCAGACCTGCTTCTGCAGATGGGATCCTTCAAGTACCCCAGCTCCAGCTCAGCGTCTTAAATGCCTCTTTTATTCAAAAACTTCTGGAAAGCTTCACTTTGGAGACACCAAAGCAATGGACAATGCTTGAAGCAATAATATTGTCATTAATTTTGCTCAGTCTCCTTAAAAAATCTCTTTCCATGAGAGTCCAATTGCATAAAAATATGAAATTTCAAAATTTCTTCATATTCAAATTTCCCACCATAGAGGGACCTTGAAAAACCTTGTCTACCTGGGCTTTGGGGTTTTTTTTATATTCCCTGTTTCTGGTCTGGTTGTGATTGTGTACCTGTGTCTATAGCTAAGCCAGGGCCTTAAGAAACCATTACTAAAAAAAATTCCTGTTACATTTAGTATAGGCTGAGGATATAATTTCTCCAGTGACCTTGAGAGATGCTTGCCTTGAGAACTGTATTAGTAAAACAGAGGGCTGTAGTCTGGAAAAGGAACAGAACTGCATAGAATTACACCCATTGTCCAGAACCACAAAAGCAAAGAGATGTGCTGGCAGATGCCTCAAAAGTATCTGTTATTAGGTCAGATAAATTGAAACAGCAGCTAGGAGGGCTCTGTTCACTGCCTCTCCTGTGATGAAGTGGAGATATGCCTAGAGGATAGCAGGGACAGAAGGGCTCTGCTCCTGGCGGTAAAAAATTTATGAAGGACTACTGGACACTGGGAATGAAACTGTTTTGTGTCAGAAAGGGTCTAATAAGAGTTCAAGCCTGGCCATTTGCACACCTGGCACCATTTGCATAGATTAATATATCATTCCTCAAACTAGTTTTCTTTCTGAAATACTAATTTCTGGCATTTCTTTGCTTATCACCAGTGCTAAATTTCCTGCCCACATGGTCTGTAGTGACTTGTTTACTGCAAGACACACCAGTCTTCTACTGCTCCATCATCACTGGAATTTTTATGGCCTTGCTCTCTTCTTTCCTGAAGGATTAAGCGTGCTAACTCCCAGCATGAAGTGATTTCCTTAAGTGAGGCTTTACCCATAAGGATACATTTAATGCAAATCTATGTCAGGTTTTAAGCGTACTTTGGGGAGGGTCATTTGACTTGGATGGATGTTTTATTTTACTAGCAGAGATTGAGGCATGCCACAACCTAAAAGCTGACCCCCACAAGATGGATCTGCCTGGTTTACCCTGAACACAGGATGCTGGATCTTAGTCTACTAGTGTTGCATCTCTGTTGAGAAAAGCAAACAAAGCAGGTATAAAATGAAAGACTTAAGGGCCTCCTGGTGTGAAAGGACAAGCTCTGCTGAGAAGTACCTGCTTAATATTTGTCTAACTTTCTGGCAGAGACAAGAACTTCAATTTGTTACAGAGTTTACAGTTTGTTACAGAAATATTACTATATTCCCAGGTGGGAATAAGGGGCAAAGTCCCCCCCAATTTCTTTTAAAAGGTTAGGAAAAGAATAATTGAGATGGCTTAAAATTAGAACAATTAAAGTCTAATAAGATTAGTTAAAACTCCCTCTATGAGAAGGTGACTTGTCTAGTGGATAAGGGAAAGACTGAGTATATTGTCTAACTCGACCTTAATAAAGCCTTTGACACTATTTTCCACAGCACTGGCCTGGAGGAATTGGCTGCTCGTGGCTAGGATGGGTGAACTGTTTGCTGGCTAAAAAACCAGAGGGATGGCCAGGCCCAGAGGGTGAGGGTGAATGGAGTTGCATCCATCTGGTGTCTGGTCACCTGTGATGTTCCCCAGGACTCAGTACTGGGTCCAGTTCTGTTTAATACCTTTATCTGATGTGATCTGGATGCGGGGATTGAGCCTGCTGTGAGTTAGTTCCTGGGTGCCACCAAGCTGGGCAGGAGTGTTGATCTGCTGGAAGGCAGGAAGGCTCTGCAGAGGGGTCTGGACAGGCTGGATCGATGGGCTGAGATCAAGTGGTGTGAGGTTCATCAAGGCAAATTGCTGGCTCCTGCCTTTGGGTCACAATAACCCCAGGCAGTGCTACAGGACAGAGAGGCTGGAAAGGTTCCTGGAAGAAAAGGATCTGGGGGTGAACATGAGCCAGCAGTGCCCAGGTGCCCAAGAAGGCCAATGGCACCTGGCCTGTATCAGCAATAGTGTGGCCAGCAGGACCAGGGCAGTGATTGTCCCCTGTACTCAGCACTGGGGAGGCCACACCTCAAATCCTGTGTTCAGTTTTGGGCTTCTTGCTACAAGAAGGACATTGTGGGGCTGGAGCATGTCCAGAGAAGAGCAATGGAGCTGGTGAAGGGTCTGGAGCACAAGTCTGATGAGGATCTGCTGAGGGTGTTTGGCGTAGAGAAAAGGAAACTGAGGAGGGATCTCATCACTCTCTACAACTGCTTGAAAGGAGGTTTTAGTGAGGTTTGTGTTGGTCTCTTCTCCCAGGTAACAAGCAATGGACAAGAGGAGATGGCCTCAAGTTGTGCTGGGGGAGG
Source organism: Cyanistes caeruleus (assembly GCF_971803275.1). Classification (NCBI taxonomy): domain Eukaryota; kingdom Metazoa; phylum Chordata; class Aves; order Passeriformes; family Paridae; genus Cyanistes; species Cyanistes caeruleus. The sequence continues at coordinate 26,096,997 of NC_141703.1, forward strand.
TTTAGATTGGATATTAGGAAAACTTTCTTCACCAAAATGAGTGTCAGGGATTGGCACAGGCTGCACAGGGAAATGGCGGAGCTACCATCCCTGGAAAAAATATGTGGATGTGATGCTTAGGGACATGGTTTAGTGGTGGACTTGGTGGTGCTGGGTAATGGGTAGACACGATATTCTTAGAAATCTTTTCCAACCACAACAATTCTGTGATTCTGTGATATTCCTGTACAGGCAGAAGAAGACAGCTAATAGAGAATTTATTATTCAAGTCTGGTGCAAATGCTCCATGCTGTAAGGACTTTTCTCAAATGTGAAATGAAATCATGGACAATAAAAAGTAAATTGTGCTTTTGGCTTATTACAAAGTGGCCTTTACGGTTCCCAGTTTATAAAAGTTTGGTGGGCAAAGTAAACCGCTGTGTGCATGGGCAGTGTTGTATCTCCAATAAAATCTATTTTAGTTTTTGAGCACTGGTATGATATACCAATACATTTTTTATTTTGTGACCCTCTGTATGCCAGAAAGCCTAATTCTTGGCAGGTTGGGAAGGAAAATAAAATCAAAGTTTAAGCCTCTTCAGTGGTCAGGAGACACGATGTTCACGTTCCCACTTCCTCCCAGCAATGTCCCCGACTGGGCCAGCACTGTTGTCACGTATGTGACTCGTGTGCATTGTGCTGACAAATGGGTTTGATCTCAGCTTGCTGCCAGCCTGTTCTTGTCTTCAGTCTCTTGATGGCAGTGGGTGGGGGCATTCTGCCAACCTGGGCTTAAGGAACAGCCAGCCCTCAGCTGCAGAGGGTGGTTATGGAGAGCATCATAAAAATGGAAGGGAATTCACTGCCACAGGGAAGCAGGGCCTTGTTTGCATGAACCCTCTCTCCTGCTGAAGTTGAGTCCTTAGGATATGCCTTTAGGTTCCTCCACAGTAAGTTTTAATATGAATGTGCTGTTTAAATGCTAGGCTAAACTTGTGTATGGGAGAGCTGGCACTGCGAGACGTCCTGTCTGTCACAGCTTTACAAAGACACCCCAGGCAGCAACCCTGCCCTCCCTTCTCCAGAACAATGTTCATCAAACACAAACCTTTTGCAGAAGATGCTATTATTGTAAACACAAAAATTCATACCCTATTAGTAGGATTCAGTGACACTGGCTGCTTTTTACTGCTCTGTTTCACATTGCATTGTAAAATAAAAACTTTCTAAGACTTTAAATGTGAGCTGAGGCACCTGCCTCATGTCTGTGTGCCCCAGCATTTGTAATGGGACAGATGTCCCAGGAAAAGCTGAATTGCTATGTCAAAGTGTTGAGCCCCTCTGGCTTACCTTGTCCTCATGGCCTTTCAGCATTGAGCTTTTTTGAGCTCTTACACTTGTTGCATATTCATTTGCAGTAATTAAGAACCTCTTGAAATGGCATACTTTTACAGCAATAATGCATACAGTGTGTGTGGACAGAGTGCAAATAGCTTCAGAGGAGGCAAAATCACAATTTTTCCAATATTAATATTAATGAGGCTGACCATTTGCATTTGCGGTAAATCCCCTTGTAGCATCAATGTCCTTTGAGGATTTTTCTGCAGATAAATGAAGCATTCCCCTCCTTCCCTCACTACTTCTGCTAACAGTGTCACTCAGAGCAGCAATAGATCAACAGTTCCTGCTAATCTGTGAAAAGGCAGAGCTTAGAACAAGTGCTTTTTGACATAATTAAAACTATACTGCCTACCACTATTCCTGAAAGAAGTACTAGCAGAGTTTCATTAGAACAAGTAAATACAAATAGAGTTCAGCCTGAACAGTTGTCTTTGTTGCAAACAAAGCCCATTAGTTAGCAAGGAGAATTTGAAGCAGGACTGAATTCACGCTGATCTCAAAGCCCTTCTCATATTTAATTTATAAACTGATGATTAATTCAGTGATTAGCTAATTCACTTGCAGTGATTAATTTAATTCATGTCTTCAGGCTAATGTTTAAGAAAGAAAAAAACCCTATCTCTGATAGATGCACTTCAATGTCCTTGTGATTAAAAAATGATAATATAATGCCCTGGAGAAAAAAGGAGAAAAGAAAGATCAAGTGAATCGGTAGCATGATCTGTTGTAAGTTCTTGCCTAAGCTGTAGCTGTAATTTTTAGCTGTGATGTTTAAATGTGTCAGTTACTCTAATGATCAATGGTTTGAAAGCCGAATCTAAGGATCCTTCACTGTAGCTTTCCACTGTGTATTTTGAGAATGGTGTTACTTTGGAGCAGTCCTCCAGCTCTGCTTTTTTCTCACTTGTTTTGCCAGCTGCCTGCCTGCTCCCCTCCCTTTCAGCAGCATCTTTCTCATGCCCCACCAACGTCTTTGACGAGAGTGCTTTGTACTTCTTAAATCCAGGCTGCTTTTCTCTGCTTCCAGTAGGATTTACCTCATCTTTCGATGCAACATGTAATGATGAGGATGATTTGGGGGATTTCTCTGTATTAGACAAGCTGGTCTCTTTCGGGGCAACACTGCTTTTACAGTTTATGCCATTGCTTGGCAATGGAGATTGATAGTTTCTGAAATCATCCACAGGGCCCTCCTGTCCTGAGCCATCAATGCTGTACCTCTCTGATTGAGCTGAAGAGCCTAGCTGGTATTTCTCTCTTCTCTCAGGTTCACTATTCTTTTCCGGACTACCAGCTTTATATGTTGGCTTTTCATCATGTGGTGGTGGCAAATGCTCCTTTTTGGTTGTGGCATTATTTTCTTGAGACTTCACAGGCAAATTTGGGTGTGGGGACTGGCACATCCCAGAAGATGGATCTTTGCTTTTATCTTTTAGAGCATTTGCATTAGTCTTTGTAAAAGTTTCTGATACAGTTTGTGGTTTTCCTCCTCCTGGAATATTTTTCTCAGGCTCCAGTAATTTACTTAATGGAGGTAATGGATGGTTCCCAGAACCTTGGTATTTATCTTTCTCTTTTACAGCCTTTTCTTCAGGTGACCTGGTGTCCTCTCCTGCTGGTTTCTTTTGCTTCCTGTCTCCTGAAGTGCTTTTTTCTTGAGGCTTCAGCACTTCTTTTGAAGAAGGCAGCTTCTCAGAATTTGGATCTCCATTCTTTTCTTTTACATAATTAGTACCAGGCTTCTTAAAACCTGAAGAATCTGATGTTTTTTGCTTTTGTTCTGGAGTAATTTTTTCTTGGGGCTTAACCAATGTTTCTGGTGGTACTGATGGATACTTCCTAGAACTTGGAATTTTGTCTTTCTCTTTTGCAGTATTTGTATCAGGTGTCAGAAAATCTTCAAATCTCATTTGCTGTTTGTCTCCTGGAATATTTTGCTCATCCATTTCTGATTTTCTTGATGGAGGTAGCTGGTGCTTCCCAGAAAACTGCTGCTCAATATCCTCTTTTACTACCTCTGTTTCAGGTGATCCAGTGTCTTCTGCTGCTGATATATTTTGCTTCCTCTCTCCTGAAGAACTTCTGTCATGACAATTTGCCACTTTGTTTGAAGAAGGTGACTGGAACTTCTCAGAGGTATGTTTAGTCTCTTTTTTGTCTGGCTTAGCTTCAGGCTTTACAAGGTCACCTGGTGACATCTGTTTCTGTGTCTCTAGAGCAGTAATGTCCTCATCAGCCATCTTACTGTCCTGCCTTGCTGTATTTCTTGGCAGCACTGAATAATTGTGGAAGTCTGACTCAAGGTTTTCTAGCTCTTCACTGTCATTAGTATGTTTCATTGGCTCATCTGTTGAGTCCAGATGTTTTTTCCTATTGTTGCAATAGATGTTTTCATCGCCTGTCATATCATGTTTGTGTTTCACCAAATCTCTTGGAGATGCTAGATGCTCCAAACTCTGTCCAGTATTTTTCACTCCTTGAATGTTAGTATCATTCTCTGATGAAGGTAACTGGGATGTTTGAGGACTATGAGCATCATTCTCCTTTGAAGAGTTATTATCATAGTCCACAGTATCATTTGGTGTGAATACTTGTTCCTCCTCAAATTTATGCAAGACATTTCTCTCTTCTTTCTCCTCTCTCTCCATCCTATCACTTTCATGCTTCATGTCATCATCTGATGAGAAGAGCTTATCCCTTGTGTACTCAGATATTTTATTTCTACTTTTTGCATCCTTCTTCTGGTTTGAGATTAATTCAGCTGATGAAGGAATTGGGTTCTCTTCTAGCATATCACATCCATGCTTTTTGGTATCATCTAATATTGGTGTTTGGCTCTTCTCCAAGGGTAATAGGGGATTTCCTGGTAGTGTGGTTTTATTTTCACGTTTTCCTGGCTTTGTGATTGAATGTGAAAGACAGTTCTCAAGTCTCTGACATGAATTTGTCTCTTTGTCTGTAGAATTTTCATTTTCTGTTGCATTATCTGGAAATCGTGCTTGGTTCTTAAAATCAAACATAGTTTTCTTCTTCCCCATTGTGTCATTCCCACAATCTGTCAGCTCATCTGAAAGGGGGTGTGGATGCTTCTCACAGCCATGGCTGTCATGCTCATGTTCCACAGCACCAGCTCCCTGTCCCACCAGATCAATAGGTGGAAGTGCTGGAGTATTTCCAAGAGTGTGATGGATACTTTGTCCTGCAATCCCACTCATTGATATTGGTAAAGGGATTGACAAGGGTGACTGCCATGCCTCAGAGTCAGACCAGGGCATCTCATCTGCAGTGTCCTCTTCATGCTCAATGAAAGATTCAGATGGCTTGTGGCAGGTCTCCAGGTCAGTTAAGGAACTCCTTTGCAGGGCTTGGTTGTTTGAGTGATTCATCACTTCATTTGATGAAGAGAATTTGTCCTGCCCAAAATCTTCTGAAATAAAGAAACTATGCTTCACAAGGTCATCTGGCAAAGGGCTCAGTATCTTTTCCAAAGAAGAGGTGTTCTCTTCTGCAGCACCAGGCTTTGGCTCCAGGCTCTCTTTTGAGAAGAGTGTAGGTTTGTTCTGATTTGCATCTGGAACTGGCATGTCCCCATTGGAAACATTAAAGTTATTTTGTGAGCTAAAATACACTTGAGGAGGCTGAGCCTGCATAGTTTTTAATCCATTTTGCATTTGGCTGTTGGGTGTCTTATTCTCCTCCTCCTCTATGTTTGGGACATCACTATCATTTTTGCTAGCAGACATTTTGTCTTCACTGTGAAATGTTGCTTCTTTTTTGGCTTCCTTTGAACATTTGACTCTTAAATCCAGCGCCTCTATTGGTGGCTTTGTGCCAGAAGCTGGTGTTAGGACAGTCAGCTGTCTATCATCCATTGAAGACTCAAGTTCACAAGATGCTGAAAATTTTGGAGAGTAAAATGGCAGAATGTTTTCCAGTACTTTCTGCTCTGGAAAACATTTTTGGCCTGCAAAGAAAGGATCTTTTTCTGGCTCTGTGAGCTCTGTGTCATCTTCGTCTGAACAGTATACATACAGAGATATTTCAGGAATCTCTCCTGGTTTGGTATCCTGAGGACTTTGTTCATGGGATTCTCCAGCTGTGCTATAGTCAGGTGAGTCAGAAGGTGGGCTGTCTTCCTTAACATGTTGCAGAGCATTGGTAATTCCCAATAGTGAAGATGTGTCAGGCCCAGCTGGCATGTTAGTCCTGTCACAGTCTAGACCACATTCAGGTAAGGGAGGAATGGAGTTTGCGAGAGCTTTGTTTTCATGCGTAGTTGAAGAGTTATCTAGAACAAGATGAAAGTTGGGTCCCTGTTTTGTGGAATCTATTTTAGCCTCAGCACTGTCCTTCGCATCTGACATGGCCTCTGGTGCCACCAGTAACTCTTCTTTGTCCTCCCTGTCCTGTGCTGCATTTGCCAGTGTTTTGTTCTCTCCGTGGTCTCTGTTGGATCCCTCCTTTTCCTTCAGTAGTGTGGCGTGACCAAAAGGCTGCTTTGTGGCATTATTTTTCGACCAGCTCCAAGGATGGTTAATTTTGGTAGCCATGCTGAGTCTGGGCACTGGGACCACGGAGCACACTAAATTTTGTGACTCTGGGCTCTTTATACCTGTGGCTGTCATTGCTGCCATGCGCAGCACTCTGACCTCAGGCTTATGAATAGCTTTTCTGCTGGGGAAGTTTTTAGTCTTTCTCTCACCTTTGCGCAAGAGTGATGCTTTCACCTCTGCAGCTGAGCAGAGAGTGCTTTGTTCAAACTGCTCCTTCAGTTTGGACAAGACTGAATTCTTGTTGACTATTTTTGGCAAACTGCTGTTTGTTCCCTTCTTTTTCCAGCTGGGAGACTTCTCCTTGGCTTCTTTTTCTTCAGCAGCTAAAAATTTCTTCAGGATGTTCTTCACTGTGTTTTTCCCAGTCACACTACTCCACCTTACCCTCTCACTGGGTATTACATCTGCATCCTCCTCCACTGCTTTCCCATCTCCCTTCCTGTCTCTACTTCTGTCCAGCTTGTTACCAGTCCTGCTCACCCACATCTTCTCTTTAATGACCAGTTTGCCAACTTCTCTTCTCTTCTTGGTGTACGGCTCACGATTGTTGTTTAGAAACCTGGACCGCAAGAGCTGAAATCTGGTTGGATATTGAACCCTGATTGGATCTGGACATGGCTGGTTAGAGCTCACCTGGTTTTCTTTACCTTCTGCCCATTTTGTCCTCTTGTTGCTGATCTGTGGATCCCCGGCCGTGAGCTCGGTGACGTATAGCAGCAGGCTGCTGAGAACAGCAAAGGCTCCTGGCTCTGTTGCCATCCTATTGAGCTTCTTCTTCAGCACCAGAGGGTCTATAAGCATCTTATTATCTCCACAGAAGTGTGCGCTTTTGGTGCTGTGCAAGAGAAAACATAAATGTCTTTTCAAGTCGTCAACATTGTCACTACCTTCTTACTTTGCTTTAATGGCATGCTGCTACGCATGAAATGGGAAAAAACCACTTAAATGTAGAACTTCTCAAAGAGAGTTGATGTTAGTGGCCTGTTAAAAAGCATGCAAAGTGCTCAACAAGCTTCATGATGCATGGTGTAGCAGGAGCATGAGGGCTTTGTCCCACACAGCACCGCCAGCTCTTTCTTCTGTGTGTTGTGGGCAGTGGAAGCACTTAGGGAAGCAAGCAATGCTAGTCGGGGTCACTGCATCTCCTCTGTCCCTCATTTAGAATTACCATGTTCTAAAGTGAGGGCAACACTGAAGGTATTTTCCTTTCCTTCTAGGTAAAATGTAGGCAAAGATAAATATGATGAGATTGCAGTTAGCAGGAAACCATGGTTCTGTCTCTGGTTTATAACCATTAAAACAAAATATCAAGACTGAGAGGCCCAAATGTTCCACTGATGGCTTTTACTATTGGTACAGGTTAGAAGTCAGTAGATACCTCCTAAGAATTAAAAAAAAACCCCAAAACAAACAACAACGGGGTTGCTGTTATTTGCTTTTTGATAGCATTCAAATCCCACATCAGGACTATGCTCTTAAATCTGCTTTGTGAAGGCTATCACCACAATAGTAACCCTGGCAATGTCCCTTGACTACAACCTCTTTTAATCTGGAGGAAGAGGGATGGTATGTTGGACCTTTGCTTGTTTGGAGAATCAGGCCCTCGGACAGCTGGGGATTTAGGCAATGCTTTAATTGGTGTGGATCTGTTACTAAATAAAATACTGAACTCAGCACAAAAGCTGGAGCTTGAAGTCAATAACAATAGACGGGTCTAGGAGGGAAGAATCAAGAGGTGTCAGCTTTCTGACACCATGAGAAGCTGGAGGGGTACTTCACCATTCAGTGAAATAGCTTCATAAACAGAATGCAGCCTGCATACCCGCAGGGGATTAATTTTGATAAGCAGAAGTGGAATAAAACATTCTTTAAATTAAGTCCACATGTAGAAAATGAAGAAAGGCAGCAAAGACACTCATGCTTTAGGGAGTGTCAAGCTCAAAGGTTGGGGAAGGCCCAGCTGTGCCCCAGCAGCTGGCACCCCATGGTCTCTGAAAGAAACTGGACCCGGCCCCTCAGTGCAATATTATGCAGGCTGTTTGCAGAGTGAGGGGCTGGTCCTTGTCCAGTTGGGTTGTGACATTTGGATTCCATTTGGCTGCATTTCAAGTGCACATATTGAAAATTACATCCTTCAGCAGACGGATGCATTTGCCATCTTGAATGGAAGAAAGTCTATTTATAACGACTTTGTGGGTATTTTTAAAGGCCAATAAAAGAAAAATGCCTGACAACTGGCCCATGTCTAATGTGAAAAAGAATACCTTGTAGGTTTTGATAGGGAGTGACCACATTTCAACATTGCACAGGTGGTATCATCCACCCTTTCCCATACCAAATTGACCACAGCCAAGGAGACAAAGCTTCTATGTTGCACCAAGAAGCTCATTTGTCCCAGCTATGGGAATTTTCAGAATAAAGAAAGAACCAGAATTCAGAGTATAATTCACTAAAAATATCCAGCTTCATTCCCTCTCCTAGCAAGTCTGCTGATATTTTAACTTCAAGATTGCCATCCCTCTCCTCCCTAACTAGTATCTGGTGTATTCAGAAAAACACGTGGGGCCATCAACCAATGTGCTTTAGGGTCATCTCTGATCTCTCAGAACAGCAGTGGAACCAGATGCCCTGCTTACCCCTCCCTTCAGGACTGCTTTGGAGCTATAAATGGCCACAGTAAAATACAGACTAGTCTTGCTTTCAACATAGCCAAACTACTATTGACTGTGAAGGGAAGAAGATCAGACCCTCTCTGCTAGGAATATTCACAGTAATTAATCACATATGAGCTATAAAATTCAAACAACTTCGTTAAAATACACTACAAGTGAGCTCTATTCAGGGATTTCCTTTTCCATGTTAGAGTGTTATTACAGGATGCCATCTGAAATGTAGCATTTGTGGGAATACTGCATTGCCTTAAGTACCAAGACATGTTGCATGGGTTGAGTGTTTGATCCATATTCACCAGCCAGCGGCAGAAAATGAACAAACAGCTATGGCACCTATTTAGGGCATCTGCAGTTCTTCCAAGATGACGTCACCTGCAAATGACCATCGTGACCATGTAAATCTGAAATGCATTCTGTGCAAGGGCAGTGGTACAATGACACTGAATTCTGACACCACCTCAGAAAATGAAGGTAGTGGTAAATCTGCTTGAACCTAGTGTTTGGAAAACAACATGGTTTCCCCTCAAGGAAGGAGGCCTAAGTAAGGGCCTCATGTTTGGGAGCATGACCACCATTCTCAGCAGGCTAAGTCATCATCCTTAATTTTTCCTTACTGTCTTTTCCCAAGTTGCATCCTGTGCCTCTTAAACTATGTCATCTATCAATGAAATACAGTCACCTCTGTATCAACTACAAAGTCAGTTCTAATCCCATTGGCAGTATCCAGACAGGTAATCCCCATGCACGGGGGAACCCTGTGCCAGCAGAATTCACTTCCCAGCGCTGTGAGCTATGCCATATGATGAGGCAGACACTTGGGCTCCTCCCTGATCCTGCAAAATGGTCTAACATGTATTTTATCTGCCTCTCTTCCTCTGGAGAGGAATTTTGGTTTCCAATCTTTTTAATGTATGTGATGTATCTCAATGTGCTGCTGGTTTATGGAACTGTTGCTGCATGGTTTTCAGTGTTTGGAGGACAGACTGCTTAGTCCTGCAGAGGAGGCAAAGCCACCTTCAAAAGTTTCCTGTCTTCTTGGCCCACAAATACTTAGGATGCATAAGACAGGCTGCTTAGTTACTTATTTATAGGTTCTTTGGGGACACTTATCACAGGCAGCATCAGAGTGGTAACAGCCTAATATGCTAATGGGCAGCAGTGCAACCCTATCCTGCTGGCTGGCCTGTCCCAGAGAAACCTCTGCAGTGGACACCCCTGTGTTGTGAGAGGAGGAGAGCTGAGGTGCCAAGGGAGAGAAGCTGGCACTCTTTCCCAGACCTGCCCGCTGCCTCCAGCACCAGTGCACTCCAAGTTTCCCATTCTGCTAGGGATCCAGATGCTGCTGAGTAGCAGGGTGTGGTGGCATCCCATGGCATTTGCTAAAAGCATACGGTTGTAGGATTTTCTCGTTTAATGTCTCTGGTGTGCAAAAGAGAAGGTCCTGTCTCCTGATCCTGAATTTCATGTTAAATATCTGATCACCATTTTAGACACTCTGGCAGCAAAAGGACTGGCTGTTGCAGGGACAGTGGAATGGGCAGAAGGAAACAGCATTATGGAGGCCTCATCAAAAAACAAGAAACAAATTGAAAACACTGTCCAGCCTGCAAAAGTTGTCAGAAATCAATGGATTGGTCTGCCTTACTGTTGGTAGGCTCTGGGGAAATGGCCATGAACTGGTGTGTGCAAGGTCCTGCATCTCATAGCCTCCCTCATCCCTGGGCATCTCATCACTGCTTGGCTCTGCGAGGTGTTTGGTCCAACAATCTGCCCCTAGATAAGGAAGACAACCAGGAGCAGCTTTGCCCACTCAAAACAATGCACAGGCCTTTTGAGTGTGCTCAGCGAAATGATGGCCAAGGCACTGCTCACCCCAACAGCTGCAGAAAGGGTGCTTTATAGGTTCAGTCTTTTTTTTCAATGAGATTCTCTTACTGATCTCTGAAACACAACTTGGTCCTGCGCAGGTTAGATAGAAGGTAAAGTGGGAAAAATTATGAATGCTCTTAATATCTGTTGGTGATTATTTTTTCTAAAGGAAGAAGAAAAGCCAAAGTACTAGAGAAAGTCCTACCTTATGCAGAACATGTTCTTCTCTCTTCTCTACAGCTGAATCTATTACAGGAGAGCTAGAGGCATCCTAAACTAGAAGCAATGTTTTCAGAAAGTCTTGGTATTCTCTGGCACCACAAGCTACTGACACAATTGCTGCCTTTGGTTTAACACGTCTCCAAAGCAAACAAGAAAGCACCTTGCGAAGCTGCCAAGAGAAAACATGCTAAAAACACAGAGCGAGAGGTAACGCATAGTACGGAAAACCTTTTCATACGGACATTGTCATGCAGGCTGCTATTCCTACTGACAGGCATCACCTGCTCCTGTGTCTGTCACATAACATCCCAGTGACGATTCCAGCAATGGCTTACATGGAAAAAGGCGTAGGAAAGTACTCATGTATTTTTAGCTATCATTTTAAAACACAGGTCAGCAGCTGGAGAAAGACAGGAGAAACCAACACCACGTAGGCAATCACACATGGTAGAAATTAGAAAGTATTACGTGGATCTCACTTTCTGAACTTCTAAGGTAAACCATGAGGTTAAATTTGGGAACAATTTCTGAGCTCACATCTGTGTTATTTCATTGAGGATTCCATATTTGTGCCTGTGCTGCTCTTGGGGGCATTAGGATCTCGTCATCAAGGCCTACTGTTTGCTTTTTTTGTGGTATGCAACTTTTAACCCAATCGTAGTTTGCTGGTTTTCTTGAAAAATGAGAAAATAAGAGAAAAAGGAAAAATGAAAAGAAGGAAAAAAGGGAAAGGAAAAGGAAAAGAAAAAGGAATGAAAAAAAGGACAAGAAAAAAAAAATTAAAAAAGAAGAAAAAGGAAAAAGGAAAAAGGAAAAATAAAAAGAAAAAAGAAAAAAGAAAAAAGAAAAAAGAAAAAAGAAAAAAGAAAAAAAAAGATAAAAGATAAAAGAAAAAAGTAAAAAGATAAAAGAAAAAAGAAAAAAGAAAAAAGAAAAAAGAAAAAAGAAAAAAGAAAAAAGAAAAAAGAAAAAAAAAAGATAAAATATAAAAGAAAAAAGTAAAAAGATAAAAGAAAAAAGAAAAAAGATAAAAGAAAAAAGAAAAAAGAAATGTTGAAGAAGAACTTGGAGAGAAGAGGGGAGATGAAGCCAGGCAAGGAAAGGTGAAAAAGAACAAAAGGTAATAAAGGGAAGGAGAAAAAAAAGGGAAAAGGTAAACCAGTAACTTTTCTTCTTGTGGTTTTCATGGTGTTCAGACTTGTGAAATGTATCACAGCCTAACTGTTGACCTATTACAACTGCTTGAAGACCTCAGCCAAAAATTCTGATACTGATACAGCAACATATAATCTGTTCAATCTAAAAATAAAGACTGATACTAGAAAATAGTGCAAGATTAATTTATTTACAAATATTTCAGCCAGTTATATTTTAGAGAAACTTTTGTTCTGAAGACTGAAGAAGAATAAAACCATAATTCGGAAATTTTAGACACACTGGTCAGAAATTTTAGACACACTGATGCTTTGCTGTTCCTTGGAGGTATTTTTAGTGTTGGCTTTTCCTTTTCTGGAAGCTTCTAATGTAACAATACCTTACACCACAGTGCTGATAGAGGGATCAGTGATTCATTAAAAGCTAATCCATGAGACATTAGGTTTACAAGTGTCACAGACACATTAGATTTGAGAACAAGGAGGGACACAGTGGTGAAAGGATTGTCAAATATACAGAGAATACCCCCGTGAGTGGGTACTACCATTAGTTTTGCAAGAAAGCATTAGTTCTGAAAATTAATTTTGTATGTGTAATTACTGGAAACAGCTGTTTAGGAAGTGGTATTATAGCAAGTTAGACTGAAATCAGTCAAAAGACATTTTATTTATTTTTTGCCATTTGAGGTTTAAGCAGCACTCCTTGTATTTAGAAATCCCTACATCTGTAAAAAACCCACAAATATCACATGTATCTAATCAGTCTAATAATCTTAATCAGTCTAAGAACTCAGCTATCTTCACTTTCACGCGATGTACATAGAGCTCTTCAGACTAACCCAGGGCCACCTCCTTCACTATGAATGCCAGTCAGGTATCTACAGGGTTTGATATAGTCTTTATAGAAAGAGAAAATGGCAGAAACTGCTTTACTTTTCCTCCATGGATAGTCGGTAAAGATTCTCGCCCAAGAACTCGAGCCTCTCCCTTTGTTCCAGGTCCTGGTATAAGCCCTTGGGCACCTTGCTCAGGCCGTAAACCAGGCCAAACAGGCAGCCGGCGATGGACCCAGTAGCCGCGCTCTCCCCTGCAGGATTAAGCACAATTGCAGTGGTCTCTTAGTGTCACCTTCACATACACAACTGAAAACTGCACTGGAGGGAGCATCCCACACTGATGGGAGCACGTTGGGCCAGTCCCAAAGGCTAAGGATGCCTAAGTAAGAGAATGATGCCAAGGCGAGCGCATGGAGATGCCACTGTGGTGTGCACTCCTGGGCTGGGTGCTCACTTGGTTTCGGGAAAACCTACCCCAGCACAGCAGCTCTTGCAGGCAGCCGGCCATTGCTAAGAACAAAGGAGGGAATAATAGTTGCAGAGGTGTCTACTATACAACAAAGGTCCTGGACTGGAGTGTCCCTTCCCTTCTCACAGCCCGGCCCGGCCCAGCCCAGCCCAGCCCAGCCCAGCCCAGCCCAGCCCAGCCCAGCCCAGCCCAGCCCAGCCCAGCCCAGCAGTTTTAGATCTCTGTGCAGGCTTTAAAACAACCAGCCTTGCTGAGGATGAGGAGCACTGATGCTCTGTGCATGCTGTGACTGTGGGTTTGTGCCTGCCAGGGTCTGCAGTGGGGGACTGTGAGCTCTCAACACTGTGTTGGGGCAGGTGAGAGGCCTAGAGCCCCTGCAGAGGGCCCACACCATGTAGGGAGGGAGTGGGTGATTCAGTGCTGGGGTCCTGCCCCCCAGCTCTGCTGGCCCTCCCAAAAGTCCAGCAAGATGCAACTGCTAATGAGAAAGTTCTCTTTCACAAATCTGTAGAAGTACTTAATTGTGTGCCTCCAAGTGCTGGATTTTATTTGGCTGGCCTTTGTTTGGGTGCTGTATTATTTTTCTCCCTTACTTGGTTTCATTACATGCAGCAAAAAGGTTGTTTTGCCAAAGGTGCATGTGTTCTGTCAGGATCTGTCAGCCCTTTAGAAAGTCATGCTGGCTTCCTCCTCACGCACCTCTGGAGGAACCATGAGATGTGGATGGAGCAACATTTGAAAAGTGCTGTAATTGGCTCGTGTGGCAGCTGCTGCCAGAAGAATGGGGTTTAGAGGCTAAAACCAGGGGTGACAGTGTTACAGACAACATGGCAGATTGGCCAACAGAGGCAGCTGACAGCCAGGAGGGCGCTGTGCTGGCCCTGGCGAGGGAGCAGGGGTGGGAGGCACAGGGGACCCTCACCTCCGTGGAACATGGAGCGGTTGCAGAGCTCTGTCCAGTCCCCGCCGCAGCCCATCAGGGCATCGTACGCGATCATGGGGGCGTCGTGGCCTCGTCTTCCCCCGCGGCCTTCGGAGCTCCACCGCCTGTACGTCTGTGGGAGAGACGGCACCGTCAGGGCAGGGCACTGGAGCTGCAGGCGTGGGGCATTGGCCAGTCTGCCCTGCTGAGTGGGAATAGCTCCTTGGGCTGGAAAGGGCGGCAGGGGCTGTGCTGGAGCTCCTCTGGTGTGGCCTGGGACGAGCCCCAGCAGCCGCTCCAGCAGTCCTGGTGATGCCTGAGGCACTGGTATAAGCCTGCAGTCCAGCCTAATGCACCAAATTCTTGGCAGGCCAAGAGGCTGGTTTAACCAAGCCAGAAATGCCAAAAAGTACATCAAGACAGATTTCAAGTTCACATCTTAGAAATTCCTTAGCATATAAAAATTTAAGGTTGGTAAGGACATACTTCGTCAGTCTTCTTCCTGCCTCTGGGAATGTTCTTAACTCACCTTGCCACATATTTGCAAATGTTTCAAATAGTTAAGTTTTCATGGGGGGTGAAAATGTTCTGATCCAGTAATTTCTTTAGGGCCTTAGTTTCAGACCATGTAATTCAAGCCCTCTTCTCTGTCTTTTTCTTGCCAAGCCTTTTCTCCCCTCTTCTAAAAGCACTTGTCCAACAAAAGGGAAAATAATTTGTAAATGTTAGAAACAGTTCTTCCCCAGGAGAAGAAGTAAGAAGAAAGAACTCCAAATCCACAGTGAGGTTTGCAAAGGAAAATCAGATTTTCTCTAAAGCAGGTACCTCCAGCCCCAAATCCCCAAATTATCTCAACACTAATAACTATATAGTTAAAAAATACCTTCCCATTAGAAAAATGGGCAGCTTTATTTCCTGAAGTTTAGCTTACATCATGGCCAGTTGAATGTTGCTGGTTGGCTGGCTCTTGGCTTCTGCAACATGTGTGAAGGGTTTGCATTTCTCTCTATTCATTTTCACCTGAGCTGTTTCATGCTTGGTTGAAGTTTATCTACACATCCATCAAACACAGAAGAGTTGGACAACAGCTTTACTCTGCTGCTTTTTTTTTTTTTTTTTCCTCTATTTTTACAGTCTAGAGAGATTATTTATGTTTTATGTTGTTCTCTGCCCCATGCAAATTTCCAGCCCTGTTGCTGCAGTTTGGATGCTGCTGGTGCAATAGACACACATGCAATGCTACCAAAGGCAGGAGGGCTCAGCATGGAGGGGCTATTCTGGGTGTGCAGCCAGGCAGATCAAGTGTCACTCTGGCTATTCCTCCTCATCCCTGATGCTCTGCACACATCCAATGTCATCCTGCCTTGCTGAAGCAGTTTTATACTGGGGATAGCTATCCTAGGGCTGAACCTGGCAGGACTTCACTGCCCCAAGGCAGCACTTCCCAAACTGCTTCCTTCTCCTTTCAGCTCCAGCATCTTAGTGCAGCCCTGTGCTATGCTGTGGCACCAGCCCAGCTTCACTTGGGTGGGCCAGCAAAGACCTAGGGCTTGGATGGCATTGTGCCTGCAGAAAGGTGCACCTGGCCAAGCAGGAACATGCATATGGTGCCCTGTGGGCAAGGGTTGTGCCAGACACTGGTGCTTTATTAACTGCACATGGAAAGGCAACAAGCTTCCCCTGTGCTCCCAAACACGAGGGGACAGCTAGTCTGGAGGGAAGGCAAAGAGAGGGCACACCTGGGGAAAAGACAGGCAGAACAGTCACCTTCTCCTCTATTCTCATCTATTCTTTCCATAGCTATTAGCACACTAATGAAGGGTCTCGGCTTCTGCCAGGCTATGATCTCTGCCTGGTGGAGGAGTTTGAGGATCAACCACCATTTTTCCTTTCTTGTTCATCAAAATAAATAGCTCAGTAGGCCAAAATAGTTGGGCTAGGGTAATGAAGGTAAATTTTGTTTCAGCATTAGGAATTCATACAGTTCTGTCTTGAAATGGTCATGGGAAATTATTGTTTGGTTTAATCTCTCCTAAAGCTTTGCTGAGACTCCAGCAGTACTGGAAGGAATATAAAACTAATAGAGAATTAATGGCATTGAATTACTAAAATAAATCTGGAAGGGAATCTATTCTTTTTATTTAGAGTGAGGAATTTCTTATTACCCACAGTCAATCAGACTTCCATAGGCACCTTTCACTGCACAGAAAATCACCTAAAGATACACAAAGTGACTTCTCAGCATAGAACTATGCTTAAATAGTCTGGGAAAAAAAGATTGATTTATGGCAAATGGTGACAAGAACCACATACTTATTGCTTAGCTACTAAGTGGAGAGATTTTGGGGGTGCCAGCCCATATCAGGCAGCTGTAATGAGCAAGGAAGAAGACACATTTCTCTTGAGTTAAGAAGATATAACCAGCAAAGAAAAAATCATGTACATTATAAAATAGTATCTCATGGAATGTGGTGAAGCACCATCTCTCAAGACACTTTAAACTAGCTTGGCACAGCCCAAGCTGGAAGCAAATCAATCACTTGGGATGTTCATCTTCTGCTCAAAGGACCAAAAACTTGTAGACTTTTTTTTTAGGTTTGGGTTGGAAAGGAACTTTAAAGACCACTGAGTTCCAATCCCCTGCCATGGGCCGGGACACCCTCCACTAAACTTGACCAAATCCAGCTTCTAATACCTGGGGGTATTTTTGTGGGTCTCTGGCCACAGCTCCATTATGAGAGCTCCTGGCAGGACATTTGCCTTTTCCACCCTCAGATAGACATGGCCCATGTTTTGTAGCTGCTTTGGGTGCCAGACCATTAAGCCTGGCTCTCTGCACTGTTTTCTCCCATTGCAGCAAACCCAGGATGGGTGGTAAATGTTTTTCTTTTTTAAGCTAACGTACCTGAGTCGAGGATGGGAGTTGTTTTTTGTCTCTTGAAATTTCAGGGGAAAAAAAATAAATTTCCTGACTACTCTGGCAGTGCAATCAGTTGAAAAATAGTGGTGTGTCTCTTTGAAAATACCTCTCTTGGTTCAGAGCCATCACAAGAACTTTCAGAAGTTGGAGTTACCTTTTCTCTCTCCTCTGCATCATAGTTGGCTGGAAAGACGGGTTGATTCTGATTTTCCTCATTGATTTCTCTCTCCTCCAAATAAAACTGCCACTTGGCTTCAAAGTAAAACCAGTGCTCTTGATATTCTGAAGGCAAAATAAATTAATGGTGCATTATTTCATTTTGAGAACATTTTCAGTTCTACTTTAACATATTTTAAGGATAATGACAGTATTGATTGACATGAAACCCCAGGTATTTTACAGTAATGTACTGCATATATACTAAGTATAAAGCAGGACATCTAGTTGAAAGCAGAGGATGCAATAAAGAAAATACTTTCATAATTTTGTGTTATTTTAATGTAATTTAAGATATATCAAGACAAAATTTTACAAGAATTTACTGAAGAGCACTCCAAGGAAAAGATAAAAGTCAACAAAAAGAAAATAATCAATTCTTTGCCAGTTTTTATTCCTTTACTATGATTAAAGAATATCTAAAAACGCTTCCACATCCTAAATACAATTTTCTTCCTAGATCAGTTATCAATTATTTAATTGCATAAATTATCCAGTATTTCTGTTTTATTTTCATCACATTTATTGTGTGATCATTCAGGAAATACCATCAGATAGGAAAGTCCAAATTTCCCATTTGCATATATTATAACAGATATCAAATGTAGCAAAAGGATAAATAACACACACACCTGCTATCTGTGCCCATAGAAATAAGCCATTTTTAATAACCATATGTCTTTCTCCCTTTTTTCTGTCACTTTGGGAAGTGATCTCTAATCATGCTTAATATTCCCCATGTAAATAAACTTAATAAATTTAATTAATTTTCGAGACAATGCTCTGGTTCACCCTTTTTATAAAGAAAAGACACTTATGGACTGTTAAGCACATACACATGCACCTGCCTGCAGAATTGAGGCCTGAGGGAAGCTCTGCCTGGCAAGCTGAAGGGGGTAAGGAGTTAGAGAACACTGAGATGGCCCAGATGGCTAAGTATTCCAAGGCAAACTAGCAATTTTGGATGGGACTATGGGTGTCAAATAAAATTTAACATTCCCACTTTTTCCGTCCCTTTCCCCCGCTTGGCTGCTCAGTGGTGCGCGCTGCAGGTGGCTGAGAAGCACTCACACAACCAAACCATTCACCTGAAGGATATCATCTGATTTTGCTTATTGTCCTAAAATGCCACAGTGGTGACTGTCTTTGGCAATTAAGATCTTTAAGTAGGGGCATTTTTGTAAAAATCCAAGCTGCTTTGTAGGACCTGATACTTTCACAAATTTGTCAGCTGCCAGTGCCCCAGACATTGGTGAGCATTCAGTCACATACCCAAGACACCTGGAAATGTCCAGCTGCCCTTTTTCTGAGTCTGTGACCCCATCTGACCTCATTTCAAAGAAACCAAACTAGAACCCTAAGAAGGGGTGGTGTTTACAAAAACAGAGTGAAAGGGTATTTACAGCCATCAGGCCAAGGAGAGCATCTAGATGTATCTACATTATCTAGAGGAAAACAAAGGTAAGCAAAACAAATGTAAGCTGTCAATACCCACTACAGCAGCTGGTTATGACAGTTTTTAGAAATTTGAGTGACCTGACCTTTTTGCTGGCTTTTTGTTTGTTTGTTTGTATGGTTTTTTTCCCTAATTCCCCCATGACAATAAACCATAAATGCCTCAAAAATGTAAGTTTTCTATGTAGCACCTTTACAAGCAAGGTGCTTGTTCCACAGTTTCAGAAATAGAGGGATCAAGCAGCTGAAGGAGATTTTTGTTGAGTGGACCTGTAGCACAATCAGAATCCCATGCCCCTAACCCTAGCAAGGCTCTGCACCGGCCCCCGAGCCCAGCCGAGGTGATGGTCACATTCAGGTCCATGGAACTATCTGGCCAGTAATTCCAACAGGATATCAGAGAGGGCTGTAGAGTTGAACTCTCTGTGACACAGATAACAAGCTCTCTGTTTGTTATCCATGGGGGATAATATAGCTAAAATAGGATTTTCTGAAACTGGAGGACTCTGTTTGGCAGGATTTCTTTGCAGCGCATCTCAGCAGCCAAGGAGCTTAACTTTAATGCAGGACACTTTTCCCCACTACCGAAATAGGATGAAGCTCAACAATAAAGGCACTGGCTGGAGGGCATGCCTCAGGAGTCCAGCACACATACCTCCATGCCGAGGGGTCCTGCTCGGGTGGAGTGACAGGGACCTGCTGCAAAGCCACCCAGAGAGACGCCCGGTCATATTAATCCTGCACCTGCTCCTCATGGGTCTCTGCTAAAAAAATCCTGGTGTGCAATGAGGCACAGAGGAAAACACAGGGTCTTTCAGAAAGCCTTTCTGGGGCTCCTTTCAGATTTTAAAGCAGCAGCTTTTCTTCAGGGGTAAGTTTTAATTTCTGAGTGCTCTTGAGTAAAGGTTTCTATTGAGTTCAGTCTTTCCCAACAGCTGCCTCTTAATCTCTTTCCTTGGTGTTTCAGTGTAATGATACTTGTCTGTCCATGGCAGGCCTCACCATTACAAACATCACTTCCTGACAAGAGGGGACCTTGCCCCAAAGACCATGTGTGTAGCAATAATAAAGTAGTAGCATCAAGTTCAGTAGCTGGGTGACACTCAGTTGTTTAAAACAAGGATTCAACAGGTTGTATCTTAAATATTTGTTCAGAAAAGCAACAAGCCAAATCTGAATTGTGGTCAAAAGCTAACTCTTGGTCAGGAGGCATCTCCAGGTCAAATTTTCCTGGCAGGATGAAGAGTGTCAGTGATTTTTCTTCTGGAAGATTCATTGCATTAATTGATGGAAGGCAGCTGAATAATTAATCTCAAGAGTCAGTTTGCCTGATTACCTGCTAAATATAATTTCCTTCCTCCCCCCACCCAGCAATCTCTGAAGATTCCCTAAAAATAAAACTGCAGTAGGGCACAGTCACTGGCATTTTGCTTTATATTTTTGCCACTAATACACCAGTCAAATAACTGGTGGTAGAAGAAGGTGACACCACCTATGGAGAGCTTACTTCTCTGAGCAGAGAAAGTGGGTGGACAACCTTTGGAGGGAGGAGGGAGAGAAAGCAGCAAGATGGACATTTCTTCAGTGCCTTTGCAGCTAAACATAGCTTTAGGAAAATAAACCCTTGATCCAGACTCAGTACCTGCCATGTGACGAATGGTCTTCTTACAGTATTCTTCAGCCATTGGCACAACCTTCATCATGTCTCTTCCCCATTGCACAAGGGGTTTCCCTTGTATTGCGTATGCCACGAAGAGAGCTGTGCAAAGGGACCCTAGAAAACCTGGAATTCACAAACAGCAAGGATTACCAGTGTGCATCTGTGCTGGTACCATCCTTTTTGTCCTTGTTTTTCCCCATAAAATCACCGGTGGAATGTCTCATGGCTGTCAGGTAGATTAACAAATGTACACAACCCATCTCCGCCTGTTTGCAACCTGACTTGTGGCATGTCGAGATTATTGGCTAATGACTGCTGCCCACTGGTTTGTGACTTAGCTTACATAGTAGGGAGCTTCTGTTCTCAGTGGTGTAATGTGATAGAAATTGAGGTAGGGGTCAAAAATAAACATCGTCTACAAATGGGATACTGAAAATCTTCTAATTGAAGTCACATGGAATAATTGACTTGTACAAAGTGATTCAATTACAAGCTATATCAGCTTGTTTACAGCATTATCCAGCCCAAGAGGAGTGGTTGCTAGATCTAACACTATTTCTGGCTCATTTGACTCTAAGGGAACAAATCCATGTCCCCTTAGAGGAAAGAAGAAATTGTCCAAGAAAGACATGCTGGTCTTCTATTTGTAACTTCAACATTGTAAATATTACAAATACTATAACTGTTGATGAGCACTCAACACTTCCACGACACCAGTAACAGTAGGGCTCATTTCTTACATTTGTTTGTGTCCTTGGCATTCTGTCAAGGGCAACAAAATCAACCTGGTGCAGTGTGCAAAAGAAGCTGAAGAAAAGCAGTCAGTCATTTAAATAAATCCCAGGTGAGCAAAGCATTCATGCATGTGCTTCTTTCAGTGCATGGGTCCAAAAGCGTTCACTCATGCATAGAGATAATCATGAATTTTGTGTGTTTTGCTGAAGATAAAACAAAATTATCTTAGGAAGTGACAAGTCTAGATGAGGTGATTACCAATTCCCTCTGCCACAAAACCTGCTGGGCCAGGCCCAAGGTGCATCCAGCTTGAGCCCCGTAGATGTTTTCATGAAGAGTAACAGCCCGTGTAGACCCAGCCCAAAGGGTCTCACCCAGGTAGGCAGCATCCAGCCCAGATGCCACAAAGATCCTTGAGGGCCACATGTGAGGGTGGCATCAGAGGGTTTAGAGCATGAATCAAAGAGCTATCAGGGGGCACTGGGACACCTCAGTCAGAGGGAGCAGAGGCTGGGGTGTGCCCTGAAGGTTTTGCGAGGGCTGGCAGTCCTCTCCTGCCCGCTCCCCAGGCTGCCCATGCCCCTGTTGCTGTTCCCTGCTCCCCCTGCCCACAGCAGCCCTCACACAGCCTGCTGCTCCTCACTGGGGAAGAAAGCACGCCCCAGCCAAGGTGTCTGCCTCTGCAGGACAGAGTGAACTCCTATGTGGTTTGGCTTCTCTACTCCCCAGAAGATCTAGGCTAGTTTTAGGGGCCAATTTCATTACACAGCTTGATTGATTTTGACAAGACAGCCTCTTTGACTGATCTCCTCGGAACCCATGGACTTCACAGCTGCCTGTAGCAGAGAGGTCTAAGGCTTCACTGTGCATAACATGGGGAATTATTTCCTTTGTCTGCTGCTTTCAGTCCCAGCTGACACACTGGTTGGGTTTTTCTGGGTTAAGAGAATCATAACCGGCATTTTCCTGACACATTTCAGGATGGCAGTGAGGTGCATGTGGCCCTTCCACCCCTCTCCTTCCTGCCTCCCCTGCTGTGCCACTTTCAGTTTTCCCAGCTGAGAACTCTTTCTGGATGTAATTTCTCGTGGTATGGAAGGTGTGTGACAGCTTGGATCCTCCTTGCTGCCATTTTCTGGGTCTCATAAGCCCCTTCTGACATGATGGACACAGACTACAAGCAGTTTTACGGCTGCTAATGCACCATAGACTTTACATACCAGCCTAATTTTCTGCTTTGTTTTGAACCCTTCCCCCCTAATTTTATGACATACTGATGGCTTTTCTGACTGCTTCATAGCACTGAGGGTGTTGAACATGTCACCATTCATTATGGTTTTATTTATTGCTGTTTAAAGCAGACAGAATGAATACGTGTTTGCATAGCATAAAATTATCAAAATGACAGACCTGAATATTAAAAACAACATTAAATCTGATTATTTAGGTTTTGTTTAGAAAATGTTTCAGATAGTATCCTAACATATGTAGAGTTAGGCTTTTTTGGCTTACTACCTTTACCTAGAGTGATTGGATATGACAAAACCTGCCAAGAGAAAAATCTTGTTATCCCCTGAACCATAAATCTGCATGATAACAGTGAGTCATCAAGATATACATGAATCCCAAAATTTGATCAGGGCAACTAACATGAATATGCTTTGGACAAGGCAGGCTATGTTCAGATATTGGGATTTTAGCAGAGAAACAACTATGCCTGAGGATGCTGTCAGCATAATATACAAGCAAATACATAAGCCTATATAAGTTATATACACATGTATGTATTTACCAAGCAAAGTTCAAATTGAGGCCTTGAAGCCTGCAAAGCAGAAGTGGTTTAACCAGGGGAGCTCACAGGAGCCATGTCAGTCCCTGCAGAAGAGGAAAGCTGCCTTAGGGGATGTCAGAGTGCAGGCATTACCTGTGGGATGGTTATGAGTCATTCGTCCACATTCAATGCTCACTTCAATGAGTGACTCCAGCCTTTCTGGCTTCCAGTATCGCATCCCCAAACACATGGCTTTTGTGGAAGCTCCAAATCCAGAACCTAAAGTAAAAGGATAACACCAAGCATTTAAAAGGAGACTGATCTCACATAAATATGTTGGTAAAATGTGAGACAAGCACACTTGATTAATTCAGCTCATGTGTGGGAAGGGAACTCCCCAGGGAATGGGAAATTGCCATGCAAAATGAGTTACAAGTTTTGAGAGTTTCTTGTGAGGAATTCTGCTCCTACGTAATCATTCTGGTTTTACAGTTATATTCCAATATAATCAAGTGCTATGAAGAGCATAGTGGGTTCAGAAAGCTGTGCATTCTCATGCTCACAGGATTTGCTTGATCCAAACTCTCATCCCATCTTCACTCTTTTTTGGCTGACACTGCTGTTTTACCCACACCAGAAACAGAACTTTGAGAAACAGATACATTTCTCCAAACCCTTATTTTATAGTTGTAAGCACACAATTAAGACACTTTATATGAGATTCACAGTTCACCTTTCAATTTTAATGCATGTTCATCCTGGAGAGCCTCAACAGTTTCTGCTACGTACAAAAATAATGTGTCCAAAAGAAACTAAAGGCTACTGAGCCAAATCCTATGAAGTTAAGCAATGTCAGAACTGAAGTTTCCCATACAACCTGAAATTAGTGCTTGTTGTGCTACAGCCTGCACTTACTGAGCTTAGTCTTGGGAACCTCCACCTCCACGCAGCACAGAATTTATTTATTGAATAACAAATTCAGAATTTCTTTTAATCCTTAGCACTGAGTGTGTGATCCCAAGTGCTCAACTTTTAAACACTTCATTGAATGGAGTTAAACTTACTAATGAGTTTCTCTGCAGTACTTATCACAGTAATTTTAGTATCCCAGAAAAGTTTTAATGAGCTTATCTTCACCAGCCACCAGTGAGGTGATTATCTCCTCTTTGCAGCTGGTGAGCCAGTGCCCAAAAAAGCATTAACTCATTGCAGGCAACCACCCTGAGATGGATAGGCTTCGATTTTTCAAAGTACTTGGCATTTTTTAGTGCTGTCTTTGCTCAATCACACTTCCCAGTGACCTTGGGAATAGCTGAGAGCAATCAGTGTTTCTCTTCTTGGCTCCTGGAAGATAAGGGGCGTATTTATGCTACCTAATTTTAGCCTATGTGAACCTGCATTAGGAGCCCAATCTCCTTGTCTTTCCCAGACAGGCAGCATGGAGAAAGGCTGTATGTCCATTAGTGTGTGTGATGGCATAGTAGGAGCAACCCAGGGGCCAGAGTTTGGATTGAGGCAGCAGATGCTAAGGAGCCAGGGTCAAAGCTTTCAGTCACTTATCTGGAGAAGGGCCCTCAGCTGCTCCACTGGGCTTTGTCTCCTCTGGAGCAAAGCACCAGGGGCTCTTTTGGAACACCTCTTGCCAAGTGGCTCCAGCTCTGATGTCCTAGGTTGTGAGTGTGATCCAAGTGGGGTAGTGAGGGTGGCAGTGAGATCTACTTCAAGCCAAACTGAAGCCTGAGCCAAACTAACATAAACCACCTGCTGGCATTTCCAGGTGCAATATCTGAATTTCCCTCTTAGGAAAAGAGTTCTTCTCCCCTGAGTGCAGCTATCCAGGAGCAGATAAAACTGCCTAGCTCACAGATCACATAGAAACCTCAAGGAAGAGTCAGGAAGGAAATCCAGTCTTCCAGGGCACCACTCTACTGGGAGAAAATACCTTCTCCTGCTTGCAAGATCAAACTCTTCATTAAACCATCTGAGAGTCTTCACTATGCAAACGTGGTTTCTCCAAAGGACACAGTCCATGCTGGTTATCCAAGAGGGGAGGCTCTTGCACTACACAAAGCTGCTAATTACATGACATCTCTCAGTATATCCGAAATGGAAGATGTACTACAGTAATCTGACTGCTGGTCTGGAGGAGCTTGTCTTTCCCACTTCATTGCATTCCCACAATCTGGGAAGTTCCATTAAAACCTGCAGAATTAGACAAGTGAACCTGGCAACAAAAAATTCCATCCCATGGAGTAATATTAAACCCAGACAGAGCTTCAGGGGGCTGACTCTCATGTCCCACGTCTACCATTTGAACTAATGACACAAGGAACAGCAAGACTAGTCCAAGCAACAGAGGTGACACATGTGACAACATAATGACTGTCCTCCGTGATCAGACCAAAGGTAAAACCAACTCATCATGACTGACAATGAAGAGGATTTACTTAGGAAAGAGTAAAAGAGAAGTAAAAGGACATTATCCCTTAGTATTAACTAAACTGCTCACAATTTATCTCTCTGATTCAGGAGGCAGCTGGCTATTAATCTTTCTGCTTAAAAACCCTTGAAGGATTTCCTCTGGGTGAATTTGCCGAGCTCATTTTTGAGCTCACATGAACTGCAGCATCTGAAAATTGGTATTGGAAAATAGTTCTGCAGCTTGTGTAGGTGTTGTGTGAAGAAGTCCCTTTTTTAATTTGCTTTGAGCTCATTACCTTCTAGTTTCATTTGAAGTCCCTAGCTGCTGTCCCGGAGGAGACAGTGAACTTTTGCTGTACCTATGCATGTTTCCCAGTTATTTTCCTTTTCATTCATGCACTACGTTATTCTTTCCTAGAATGTCATACCTCAGTGTGATTTTCTTCACTCTACAACTGTAGAATAACAAAGATTAGGGTAATGGCTGCTCAGCTCTGAAGAGGATGTGCCTTTTGTGACTACAGATCATTCTGCAGGAAAACTTAGACCTTAGCACCTTTATCTCCTGTGCACCTGCAGCTTAACCTCTTCAACTTTCCCCTCAACTTTCTGCATTTTTCCTCACACTTTTCCCTCAAGCTCCTCTGCCAATACCACCAGCATAAAGTTCTAAAGTGCTTCTAGGAAGCCCAGAAGTTGCTTCCACAGCTGCAAATAAAGACCTGCTTGGATTTCAGTCTCGGCCTGAAATACACGTGATACAGGCAGAGCCCAGCTGTGTGTCCCACCATTTAACTGGCCTTTCACAGTGGCTCCAAAAGCAAATATCTTCCTCAGGGAGTACTACCTTACTCAGATTTTGGTTCCAGTTCTACAACATCAATGATTCTCTTCTGAACAATTTGGAGTTCCGGCAATGGGTCAAAACATTTGTCTCAGAAACAGCAGCATAATCTGCATAAAAACTTTAAACAAATGCTTACAGACAAACAGAGGCAATCGCTCAGTGGAGAGAATTTTAGCCTTGTGCTCATCAACGTTGTAATTTGTAAACAAGCTCTTAAAATGGAAGGTGTTGGACAATCTTGGGCAGGTTTTCTGGTGGTCACAGGAATCTCACCAGCCTCTAACATAACACCAGGTATCGGCAAGGAGTGTGGCAATGAGCGTGACATGAGGTGGCAGAGATACATAGGGCAGTTTAACTTAAGGATTCAGTGTGCTGACTAAACCCACAAGAATCTGAGCAGAGAAGCATCCATAAGCAATGCAAAATTACCTAAGATAAGTCCATGAAGGCTGGCACATGAATTATTGCTGGAAGCAAGATAGAATGCCCCAGCAAATCATCCTTTTGGTTCCAGCCCATCCAAAATATAATCTGCTAGGCATTTAATTCCAGGTATTCAATGCCTGTGGCATGTTTTTGCCTCAAAAAGAATTTTGTGCAAATTCAATTAGAAGTTAATTATGTCCATAGCAGTGTTGGGTCCCATAGAAGACAGAACATCTCCAGGTCCCTGGTTCTTCTGCTCTCAGGATGAAAAAAAGGCTTCCTGAAATGTTCCAGATGCTTACTTGTCAGACCAGATGGAGAAGGTGACTTAGCTGCTAGATCTCAAGGCAGGAATTAATTTTAGATTCTTCTAGCCCAGAGTTTCCCCAAAGCAGATAGTCCATTGTGGAAAGCTGGGCAGGAGGAAGGCTGAAAGAGAGGTAGCTGGAACACTGCAGTGGACCAGGGAACAGCCATACCCAACTGCTTGTTGAACAATGTTAAGAGCTACTTGGGGCCAACAGCAGCTCCCACAATTACTTTCACCAAATTTTATTCACTGTCAGTCACAAGACATGTGGCAACTGCCAAAGGGGCACTTTCTCAGATCTGGCTGGCTGATAGCAGGGTGGGAAGAACACACCCTTTTCATTCCCAGAAGCTGTTGTGAGGAGCGGGGGACGAGTGAGAGATACCTTTTTTGTCAGAGAAATCTGGCTGCAGAGACCCAGAAACAGCTGTGGCATTGTACCACCGGGTCTTTGCCATGGTGTTGTGTCCATACACAGTTCTGCTGAGGCTGTGTGTTCTGCAGTGGTTGAGTGTCACCTGCACAGCCAACACCAGTGTGAGCTGACACTGGTTTTATGGCTGTCTGGGTCTCCCTCCTCTGATCATGGGGTGTCTCCACAGGCTTTCAAGATTAATTGCACTGTGTGTGTCTGTGTGTGCACATAGTTGCCTGTTATTTAACTTGAAATGGAAATTTTATTCATTGTAAAAGTAAATTAACACAGAGGGAATGAAAGAGAGGGTCAGGTGCAGATAAACCAGGCTAGGGATATTAGGGATTATCAACAAAACAATCATAGTTGTTAGCAGGGCATCGAAATGGAGAAAAGTCTCAGTTTTCCCTCCAATGAATGTGATGGTGCTTAAATCAATTTATATGCTTGGCATTTTGTTTCAGATCTGTTGTCACTGAAAAGATCCAAGCCTTCAAACGTTTAAAGGAAAAATGGCAGAAAATATTTCTTAAAATAACCATTAAACTCAAGGACAAAGATCTGGACCCTGAGGCACACAGCCAAGGACAAAGTCTCTTTAAATAGATGTTAAAGAGGGAGGGGTTTGCTTACAAGAGGACACAGTGCCCTACAGAAGGAATTCTTGGCAGATCTCTTGTCATCCTCAGGCAAACATGGAAAAGTTTCAGGGGTAATGGTCTTTGATGTCAAGGGGGAAAAGGAAACAATTTCCATATAGCAAGAGCATGCAGTACTGTACCCTTTTCGTTGAAGGGAGTGTGCCAAGCGAGAAGGTGATTGTCTGGTTTTAACTCCCTGCAGCCTTCGATGGTGGCGGGGTCCGGCCGCCTGCCCGAGAGCTTGTCCACAGCATCCACGTAGCGCTTCACCAGCTCCCGGTACAGGTCTTCCAAACACCAGTAGTCTGCTCAGAGGAGGGAAGAGAAGGCTGTTGTGTGAAGGCAGAAGAGCAAAAAACCACAGAAATCATGCAAGCAAGCTCATGGTGCATTTGAGAAATGTTTCCACTTCCAGTACACCAAGTCATGTTTCTGGTGCTGCTGTCACAATTTTACACATGTAAAAGTGTGACATTTTTTAGCATGACAGCAGGCTGGAGGGAGAATGGTCTTGATTCTCAGTTCTCATCTTTCTCATCTTTCCCTCCTTTCCTTTCCACATTTAATTCCTTCATTGAAATGATGAAGCATTCTGTTAATGAAAGTAGCTGCCTTTATTTAAGCTCTGTGGTGTGAAGTCATTACAGAGACGATCAACTGGCAGGTGACAGCAAGTCTGGGTAAAGCCAATCATGCCTGGCTCAGCCCCTGTCTTTACAGATGTGAATACAATTTAAAAATTAAAGCCTTTTTTTAAAATTAACATATTACAGAATCACTTTAAGAGGTATGTATGACTAGATACAAAAGCAAATTAGCAACTTCCTTTCTTTGCTCTGTATCTTATATGTATTTTGTATAAAATATTGTAGGTCTTTCATGCACGGATCCAAATATCTCATAATATCATAAACAGTGAGGTTTAAAGAAAAATAAAAATCCTAATAAAATATAAAAATTAAAAAATAAATATAAAAAAATATTACAAAATAATTTTATATTTAAAAGTAGTAAATCCCTACTGCCTGAAGGCATTTTCCAGCACATAAAATTCTCTCTGTAATAAGTTCACTAACTTCCCTCTGTAATAAGTTCACTAATATCTGTTTATATATTATTTTTACCAAGTCCTACAGTCTTGCCTAAGGAGGAACCTTCCGCCTGTTAAACATAGGCTGTTTCTTCAGAATTGCTGCTTCTCTTGGCTGGTGTTGTCTGTCATCGTTCTTGAGGAATCCTGCCTTTGGCTTGTGTCAAGGAAAACCTTCCACTGGCAACTATTATAGCTGTGTAATCAGTGCAAACAGAGGCCAGAGGGATTTATCCACTTAGATATTTTCTTCATACTTAGAGAAACCCCATTTAATACTTGGTTGGTTGCACAGGTTGAATGACACAGCAGGGGAAGAAGTCCTTTCAAAAATATCTTAATTTTGTCAGAGATGGTGAATTTTGGAAATCCACAATTTAACTTAAGAGAAAGTTTGAAGTCCCAAAGCAAGAGACATTCTGAAGTACCAGTCATGGAGGCAGGCAAAAAAGGGAGATGAAGGGTAGAACAAAGATTCCTCTTTTACACAAAATAATACCCTACCAGTTCCACTGGCCATCCCACATATACTCCTAAAGAAACAAGACACGTTCAAGCTGCCAGCTCTTTCCAGAGTCAGTCTTTAGGAGTCAGGTGTCACAGTTTATCCAGACAGGAGCAGGGTTTACTGCCTGGCAGCTCCTGCAGAAACCTTGTCCCCAGAGCACAGAGTCCCTGAGGTCCAGCACCTCCAGACTGTTCAAGCCCACCATGGTTCCCACTCCTGGAGCCAGATTGCTGTCTCAGCCATCAATTGGACAGGTTCTTTCTTTAAAAATGAACTCTTATTTTTTTTTTTAACCCATGTGTAAGCAAGAGAGTAAAACACCAACACTTTTGTTGTTACAGAGATAGCTTCCCTACAGAGATAAGGTTTGATGACGCTGTCCTTGTTCCTCCCTTGTAGGACAGATTCCTCCTGGAAGCAGATGTTTTGTCTGTCCTTGATTGTCAGATCGGGGCACATGGTGGATTTGGGGAGCAGCAGCTCAGTCTGCAGCAGCCTGTTGGCCCCTGTTGCTTGTGGCCAGGCCCCTCCTGGGGTGTTCTCCACGCAAATCCCCTCCCCAGGTGAGAACTGCCTTGGTCTTTAACACAAAGCTGCACCTCACTCTTGGCTGCTGCCTCAGCCTCAGGCTGGGAGCTCCCCCGAGGGCAGTGCCCGACAGTGACAACAGGACTCCATGGCTTTAAGCCGTGGGCAGGTCTGTCCCAGCCTACAAACATCGCCTGCAGGTGAGCATCCAGGGAATGCTGTGTTATATGGCAGCCAGGCAGAGGATGTGCAAGGAGCAGGACAGTGAACGACAGAGATATTTTTATTGCTGATTTCCCCTCCTTTTCTTTTGGTTTGTTTTTTGTTTTGGTTTGGTTTGGTTTGGTTTTTTTGGTTTTTTGTTTTGGGCTGGTAATGTTCCAATATATTCTTTAAAATCTGTTTCCACAGCAGTAAGGGCACAGCCCCAGGGCTGGTGGCAGATGCCTTCAGCCTCACAGACGTTCACTTCTTCAGCTTCTCTCTGTTGACGTGGGTGATTTGGCACCTAGGCTGGGCCATGAGCAAGCCATGGAGCTTTTTTGCATTTCCTGTGTCAGGAGGAGACACTGCCACGGGCAGGAGTGGTTTGTGTTTCCCTTGTGGAAAACAGGGAGAAAGACTCATTTTATCCCACTCACCAGTGTTGCTGTGAAATGAAGATTTTTTACTAAAATTCCCTACTCCATCTTGCTGTTTCCTCTCCAGCCCATGAAAGCACCTTTTTAAAATGCTTGTTTGATCAGGTCAAAGAAATGAGTGTAGGATAAACACAATAAATAGAAATGGCAGCTTAAACTTTTTTCTTTAGAGCAATTTACAGGCTGCTATATTTAAGAAAAGAATTACTATTTTACTGTTGGTCTAACTGACTTGGTTGCCCAGAAATTATGATTTTAGTGGGTTCAATAAGCAAGAAACATATGATACGTGTTTAATCATAGCCTATATTCAGAAGTATGCTAGTCATCTTTTTTCTTGATAGGCTGACATCTTGCCCTTATCTTTAGTGTATTAGCTACCCCTTAAACCATTGGTTAGCTAATAGCCAAGTATGAAGTGTCCTACACACTCTTCAACTGATCTCTACCTACTAAATTTAGAGCAGATTGGAAGCAGGCAGATAAAGGAGTGAAACACTAGCACAAAGGAAATCTCATTGATGTGAAGGATACTTAGCTACATGGGGAGCTTCTGCTACTGGTAGTTATGCAGTGTTATGAGTTTTAAGCAAAATCAGGAATACTTTTACAGAGATTAAAAAAAAAAAAAAGAATCATTCTGAAGAGGCAAAATGCTATTGAGACGTCACTGCCTTCTGGTGTACTTTTATGATCTTGCCAGACTCAGAAAGCTCTAGTTTGATGGGTAAGGTGTCAATACAAACACTTCTCATCTTAAAAAGACTACCCCCACCTTAAGAAAAAACGAATGTTCTCTCTCAAACCATTGTGATTTTAGAAGACATCTTGATAACTTCCACCATTCTGACAGATTTCATTATAAATACAGTACTTTAGGATACTTTTTGGACTAAAGACATGGAGCACTTATAAAACAAATATCTTTTTGCAGATGCAACCCTTTGTCTGAGGGGAAACAAGGTGGAGACAGCATTAGTGCTTTTAGCCTGAACGAGGTACAAAGGTAACTCTACTCCAGCCTGGAGTTCTGGACACAAGCATGTAAAAAATGCACTCAGAAGAGTTCTTATCTGTTACAGAAGGCTCTCTAGTGGCTATAATATTCCCTGATGTATTTCAGCATACAGATAATCTACTTGGCAATTATTTTTGTTATGCTGGACATGTGGTATTGTAGTCTTTAAGCTTTAACCAACTGTATATCTCTAAGGAAAATATAGGAAGAGCCCCTCCACACTCCAGAAATCAAGACACCCCCCCCCCCCCCCCAGTTTGTGAGATGGTCACAGGACTGTGCTCATGGAGCAGCCAAACTAATGCACATTATCATTCACATAAACAGCATTTCTGACATGCTTTCTCATGACTTCCCCAGCAATCAGTCTTATTCTAAGAAACGCAGCTCGACAGCTCTGTTCCTCTGCAGACTTGTTGGCTATTCCCGCCGTACCTACCTGTGATGACAGCCTCAGCTGTAGCCATGTGCATGAGCGTGTTGTCACTTACTGGCCACTTGTCGGGAGAGAGCACCAGGTTCTCAAGCCCTCCAATTTCCTTCAGCTCCTGCTGGATTTTTGCACCGAAGGCATTGTTTTCGCGGGAGAAATTGCGATAACCGAGAGCATCCCCGACCCCAGACAGAACAAGCGCAGCCTTAAATTTATCCATCCCAAAGACACTTTCCAATTTCCTTTTGCCTGAGACAGCCGCCGAATCTTGATCTTCCTTTGTTCCTTTGCCTTGAACTCAGCTCCCCCGACACTTTATATCAGCCATTGTGTCACACCATGAGCTCTCTCTATAAGGCAAGGACTTCCTTTTCTGGCTCTGCAGATGCCATCTCTTGTCTGGGACCCGACAGAGAGGAAATATTTCATAACCCAGGGATTTTGCAGAGGCTTTGTTCAATGAAACTGCAAGAGCAGACCTGCAAAAGCCTTGTTTCTGCAACCCAGCTTAAAGCAAGCCAGGAGATCCTTAGCCCTACCCAGCCAAAGTAACTCTACACCCAGAAAAACAGATGCCTCCACAGGGGTGCTTATTTATTCAACAACTTGTAAATTAATATTTTTTCTTCTGCCCATTTCTGATATGCTGAAGTCAGCCTCCCCTCTGAGGGACCAGTCAGAAGTAAAGGCTATTATAAAAGCAGTTTTCCAGGCTCTGTACACACTAGAAGCTGGGATTAAGCAGTAAGAAATCTAGTGAAATGCGTAAGGTGTAATAGAAATGGGATGACCTCTCCCATTTCTATTATGCCTTATGGAGATATTTTGTTAACAACTTTCTTGTTCTGTTCCACCTAGTACAAGAATGTTCTGCTAATTTACTGCACCCACTGAGCAAAACACCAACTTCAATTCCATGCCTCGCACTCCCTGGCAAATAGTAACTTTTTCCTAAAGCTGATGTCAGTCTACACTTGGACTCTGGAAGGAAACTATTTTGAAAGATGCACTGAAATGGCATCCTGTGAGTCTAATAAAATCCTAACGGCTCACAAATTACTACTACTTTACAGACAGAAATAGAAATGTAAATATAAATGTGGAGAGGCAAACATTGATTGACCTGACTGTTATTTTGATAACTGATAAACAGGGGAAAGGTCTTTGTTTTTTGATCTTTTTCAGGGGCAATAATGACTTCTATTCAGATGGAAAAGACCAGCAATGTAAAGGATGCATCATCCTAGCACCCAAACCAACAAGCTAAGGAGCATTAAGTTAATCATGGTCTTAGTTATTGACCTGTGTAGAAATACCTCTGTACTTAATGGATTTTCAGGACACACAGAAGCATTGCCAAACCTGTTCTACATTAGAAGAAATAAAGTGTCCAAATGGTGAAAGTAGCTTCTGTTAGTACACAGTTTTAAAGACTGGGACTGGTCAACAGATATGCTGGAAAGGACACTGAAAGTGTGTTTTCATTGCTAGAAAGTAACAGCTCCACACTGAAAAAGCCAAAAAAAAAAAAAAAAAAAGAGAAAAGGAGGGCAATTATGCCCTAGGGACCAGAAGATATACAGGGACAAGTATCAGTGGGCCATAGCCAGCCTGCTCTAGGACTGGCTTGCCACAAGCCCCTATGTGGGGCAGGGGGAGCAAGCATCATCTCCCACCAGCAGGGCATTTACGCAATACTGAGGTAATCTTAGAGTCACCCCTGCTCTGCCTCTTACCTCACGTTCCACGTGTCTGAAAACAAACACTAAAAATGGAAAACCAAGGCCAGGACAGCTTACAGAACACACCAGGCAGAAGCACTGACGTTGATATCTCTCTTACAGGTCCTTCCACCCCTCTGTGGCACACACCTGTTCTCTATTCCTGCATAGCATCACGGTTGGCAGGCACGTGGGAATTTGAACTTGCAAAGCAAGGACAGGAGGAATCACCTGCTGAGGCACTGTGGTGAGCTACTAAGGGCCTCATCAGATGGAAGGTTCCTCCCTGAAAATGGGCAAAGCTATTCTTAGTTTTCCATTTATCTTTTCCTTCTTAATGTGGCCGGCAGTTGAACTGCCCTTTTGCCTCCCATAGGCTTCCCTCTGTTGAAACACACTCAGCTGCTCAGAACACAGCCCAAATTAGGAACAAGGCTTTAATAAAAAAACAGAAAATTTCAGAGAAGTTCTATTTTTCAACTCTGTAAAACAGAACATGCCGTGAAGACATTTTTATTTACTTTTTTAATTACATATGATCTCCTTTTCATGTGGTACTTCCAGCTACTGTGAGCTTCCTGGGCAGAGGTAGGCTAGACACACTAAACTACCACTACTTCTCACAAAGGAGACAATTGTTTGTAAAATATCATACCTACACATCTTAAACAGAGATAATATACAGTAATTCCTTGAAGATGGGTGACTATTCACAATAGGAAGAAAAAGCCCAAAACAAACCTGAGCAGAGCTGGCAAAACTATTTGGTAAATCATATTAAAATGCATCTTTGGTGTCTTTTCATTAATGTACATACAATGGCTTTCAGATGGGGGAAGTCCATAGACAAAAAGGAATGGGAAGGCAGGACAGAGAAAAGGCTTGTCTGTGTTGGTGGCAACACACTGTTGTTTCAGCTCAACTGCCTTTGAAACCCGAGGTGAGAACATGAAAGAAGCCTTTGGCAGGCTGCTCCTGCCCTCCTCCAGCAGAGGGATGTGCGTGGATGGGCTCCAGGCCCAGGACAGAGCCTGTGCACACTACAGGTGCTGAGCTCTGTTCCCAGTCAAGGAACTGGCAAATGGAGCTGGACTGACGTGGTGTCCACACGAGCCCTTTTTAGGTTAAAAGAGGATTACACCCCAAATGCTTCCCCCATGAGTGAGTGAGTGATCCTTTGCCATTTGAAGACGCTCAGCAGAGAAATGCTCTTGATTCCAGGTTCACCCATATCATAGAGTCATATCCTGGAAAAGTAAGGTTGAAACCAAATGGGTGCCAGATTTCTGTCAGAGCTGCATTTTTACAATTGTTGAAGTGAAGGATTGTACTCGAGCATAAGGATCATTCTTTTAAAACACATTCATTGAGATCCAGGAAAAAAACACACTGGTTTTACTCAATTCTTTAACAATGGAGATGAATTATTTCCATACAGCTTTACACCACTGCCTTAAAGGAAGAACACCCAGGATGGACTCCTTCTTTATTGTCTTGACAGAAAGCTGAGGTCATGACATGAAACCTATAGGGCTTGCCAAAAGAGTAGCTCACTGCTTGGAAAAGGAGGCACAAAAAAAAACCCATGGGAATTGATCAAGTATATGCACCAACGAAAGGAAGTATCCCAGTACTCAATCAAAATGTGAATGCCCCTAAACTTCCCCAGCCCTTCTCATTAAGAGGTGAATGTTGCACCCACTTGTCTGAAATACAGTATTTTCTGCATGTGGCTGTAGGGGCAGCTGCAGTTGCAGATCCCTCTGTCAACAGTTTAGAACAAAATATTTAATTTTAGAGGTGTGTCATCTAGTTGTACCCAGCACACTGCAGATAACGAAAAGATCAGAAAACATGTTTTACTGAACAGGTTTATGGTTGTAAAAACATTACACTTTTTCAGAAGGGCTGTGCCTTTTGAGCTAGATGCTGGTTGGCATCAGCTGAGGGAAGTTACTGGTGCCAATACTTTGAAGAAAAAAAAGGTTCAACTATCAATGTCTGCAGCTTCACTGTCATAGGAGAAGGAAGACAAGACTTGTGCAACACCAAAGCAGCCTGTGGTTGGTGAAAGCACTGGAGAAGGATGGCAGCTGGGTGAAAATAGAGGACAACTTACTTATTTTGACTTCAACTTTCAGAAGAGGATTAACTGATGCCTTAAGTTTTAGCTCTCATATTCTCCAGATTCTGTACTGCATTAGTATGTAACTCTGAACTTCATATAAAGTGTTGCTACCAAGTTCTCCTTTCAGTTCAGTTAGACAAAAATTTGGGTGTAGTCTCGGCCAGGATCTTGTAATGCCCAAGGTATATCTTTTGAGGGACTTTTTACTAAAGACCTAGCTTATTCCTTTCATACTGTCTAGCCCCTGTTCCAGGTTGCCTCTTTAGGCATTGTAACGATAGGTGAATGCAAACCTCTGAAGGTCTTTGCACAGATTTCTGAGAGTGCTACTTCTCCTACAGAGCTCAGAGCCAGGACTGAGCAACACTTTTCTGCAATCACAGCTCCAATTGCCAGTACAAACTAATGACACAAATTGTGGAGAGTCTGGTGACCAGCAGATACATGCAGTGAATACAGTACTGCAGCTACACATTTTGAGCCTCCTAAAAGATTAAGGGTAATCAAACCAAATATTTATTAAGACCATTTAAAAATTAATGAGTTACATCCTTACCCTCTTCTGGCTGATGAAGTAGTAACACAAGAACCTAATAAATGAACCAGAAAACAACAAAAAACCTCCCACTAGACCAAGCAAAAAACTGACAAGAACCATACAGACATCTCAAGTGACTGACTTCAATCCTTTGACAGTCCATTTATTCCTTTTTCCACTGCCAAAAAATATACACACATGTACGGCTTACTCAGCAGCAAATCTCCCAGGTGCATTGAATGAGCAGATGCCTGCAGGTTTGCTCTCCTTGGCATGACACACATGATAAATTACATTTAAATTTAGAATTGGCAAGTACAAATCCTATGGCTCAGTTTCAAACCAAACAACTTGGCACCAAGTTTAAAAATACATACAGCATATCTGTGAAGTAATACTGTATGCACTGAACAACTTGAAGACATCTGTACCATTTAGGATTATAAATTGACCAGCCTAGGTGTTACCACTGTATCAGCTTACTTAAAATGGAAGTCAGAGTACCCTGTAAAGTGGAACTGTAGACAGCAGCAAATGATTAAAATATGTAAGAAACTTGTAAGGTGAAAGCAGTTTGCTTTTTTAATTATTTTATTATTATTTTATATATGCTTAAGTGTGAAGGTGTTACTTCATGCTATTATATATGGGAATGTAAAAATCACATGTGGTTTAAAATGGGTAGAAGACCAGGAAGAACAAAAGCAAAAGGAAAAGCATAGCAAACCTCAGAAGCTGGTTGACAAGGATCAGTTACTATCTTTGGAGTATTTTTCCCAGTCTTCCTCTGCTGGAAGCTGTCACCCATGAAGGACCCCCCTGGGGAATGAGGTTTAAAAGTGTGTGTACATATATACATATATGAACTGAATCCTGAGCTAAGCACCTTCCTTCTTGCTCAGATTAACAAGGAAAAAAACCCTCAACCCACGTGCATTTTTTATGCTCTATTTATTTTAAAAGGTAGAAGGTTCATCAGAATGATTTGATGGCGCTCTCACCATAAGCAAATGTTTCACAAGCTCTACTGCTATGAATCTTCAGTTACATCACATACCAATAGATTAAGCTACTTCTGGTCAGTTATATTTTATCTATATATTTTAAGTGGCAATTGTGTGAGTAATAAACATTCCACTGCTTCTGGCTAGATAAATGCACTTGATGCTGTAAGGTGGTACACATTCTGCAAAGCCTGCGGGACAGATATAGAAACAGTTTGTTTTGGGGAGGAGGTGTAGATAAACCAAATACAGCTAAAACAGCGTAACTGCTTCTAGCTCTCTGCTGACTTCTGTAGAATACTTGGAGTTATGTACACAAATGCCCTTCTAAAAAGATGCATTTGGTAATTTGGCATAACCTCAGCGGGTAATTCTGCACAGGAATGCCAGGCAGCAGCGGTCTCAGACGCTGACACCTGGTGGCTGGTTGGCCAGGGCTGACACAAAAAGAAGACAAATATTCATAACAAATCACGCATAGGGCATTTTAACTTGCTTGCTAGGCTCTTACTAAGAGAAAAATCACTAATTTGTTCAAATTTTCTCTCATCCTGCTTTTTAAACGTCATTCACAACTGAAATTTTATCGAGTAGAAGAATGAAGGCAGTCTCTATATGCAGCAGGTACACTTGTCCTTGCAGGTTGTGTTGACATAATGAAAGCTGACTGCTTGTATGAAACTCTAAATATTAGAGTTTAAGAGAATATTAAGCTTTTATACTCTGGCAACTACAAAATAAAATAGTCTGCTGTCATGCAACACTTCAATGACCCAAACATATAATTTATATAACTTAATGCACTATTTTCTCCAAAATTCTTGCATCTATTCAGCCTTAAATACAGAAAATATATTATGATTATAGCTGTACATACTCT
This sequence comes from Cyanistes caeruleus, assembly GCF_971803275.1. Taxonomy (NCBI): domain Eukaryota; kingdom Metazoa; phylum Chordata; class Aves; order Passeriformes; family Paridae; genus Cyanistes; species Cyanistes caeruleus. Next base: position 26,135,383 of record NC_141703.1, read on the forward strand.
TTAGCAACTCTTCATTTTAACAAACTTTTACAGTGGCTATGACAAACTCATTTTGATGAGGTAGCATTTGCAAGAGCCCTGTGCGAAGACGCACTGAATAGTCTCTGGTAAAACTTTCTTGTGCTTAGACATTGGAAGACACTGATGAGAAACAGAAGACTGACACCTCTGTGCCCTTCATAGTCAGTGGCTGGCAAAAGGGGAGAAACAAATGACTCAACAAATTCAGATTTGGTGAAAACTGGTCCAGCTCCACCAGCCTTGAGATCACTGAAACTGCATTAATTTACTTTTTTCCCTCCCCTTACATAAATACAATTGAATGCACATCCACAGGCATGAATACTTACAATCATTAATATAAAGTCTCCTTACCCCTAACTATTTTTCTACCATGGAAGCCAACTTCTTTGAAGTCTTTGGGCTTATTCACATCTATTTTCCAAGAGAAGTGCCAGGAAATGAATTTGCAACTATGTTGCATTTAACTAGAATTCATGATATGTTTCAAGCTACAAAAAAAATCCATATTCCACCGATTCCTTATTAAAAAGAAATAAAACACATAATAGGAGACTAACTGAATTATGATCATTAAACATGAATTATAAAAGCATCTTTGGTTGCTTAATGTCTACTTTAAAATGGCTATTAAAAAAAGCTGGAGTTGCAACACAGCATAGAGCAGCAGCCTGTTCTCAGCAATGCTACTGTTACATGTCCAAGCACTTCAAGAAGAAAAATGAGGAAGTCAAATTAATTGGAAGAAAGCAAAAGGTTGGATGTAATCACTGTACACATCTAGGATGTGAAAATACAAATTTAGAATTTTGGCAATAAGGTTAAAACAAATAAAACATACTTTCATTTGCTTGGGGTTTTTTTACAATTCTGTATTAAGACAGATCCACAGAACTAGCTTTTATAAAAATACAACATACTGCATAAGTTTTATTTATGGATTTAATTTATATACCACAAATACTGCTTTTAATATAAGTACAATATAATACATTTTTATTTATGTAACTGCTGGTGTTCACTTTGGATTATGAACTGAATGGCATGCTGTGCTGTCAAAACTTTAATAAAATGGCCTCTAGTTAAACTTCTCCAAAGTATAAAATCATGCAAAATCTACATCCTATATGATACAACCAGTACAATAATTGAAGCCAATAGCCTACAAACAGCTTGAATCTTCTGAGTTTGCTCTTGAAGTGTCCAAACATCAGTCATCATTTTCATTAGGAAGAAAGGAGGAATTTCAGTTTTGTCTGCAGAACATCATCACGACCCCTGAAACCAGCACCAAGGTGCAGTAATCAGCTAATAAATCTTCATTACCCAGTGCAGTTCATTTAAGTCTGTACCGACAAATCTGGGGTTAGGACGTTTTATGTTTTCCTCCTGTGACTACTGGTCGTGCATATTCCACAAAATCATCTATTAGAACAGGCCACGCTCCTACAGAGAAATCAAGGAATTGAAAAATTAACCTATCATTATCAGCAATAAACTGGTATAAAAGTACAAAGGATTAGAAGCTCATCCTGACATTTTTGACCTAGTCTAGCTTTAACAGGCACAGCATGATAAAACACTTGAAAAAAACACCTAACTAATAAATTCCACATTTGAATCTCTTGCATCAATAGTTCATAAGACAATCAAAATGTATTTAAACCACAGAACTCCATACTACAAATATAAACATTAGTTGATAGCAAAACCACTGCATTCTTATTATAGCCATTCATATCTTAGGACTTATTTCTGCACACATTCCAAACCAGAATTAGTAACAGAGAGTAAACTGCATTTAGGATAGCCAAAATTTTGTACAAAACTTTGTTTCACACAGAGGGCTGTAGCGTAACACATTCAAATAATGTGCTCTATCATGGTGTGACTGTATCTTCATTTTCAAACTACAGCAAACCAGTTAACCTTCTTATCACTACTATTCTGGCAATAGGTGTGACACTGTACTGGCAGATGAAAATTTAAGGGTAAACAAATTAGGACACGAGGTAACAACATATTCTCTTCTTCATTTAAAGCAGTATTTTAATTCTGCTGTACCAATTTTGGAAGAGATTCAGGTACTGCTTACCTTCTTCATCATAGTTGGACATATCATCAGCAATCATATTCCCAAAATCTAACAAAAGATTCCAAGTATCTTTTGGAATTGATCTTTTATGATGTTCCTGTATGGAGGAATAACAGTACTTTTCAGTCCAAACTACTTTCAAATTCCACAGCAGTATTTTATATTGACATACATATACATACATTGATATACAGAAATACACCTATTGCAAATATTTCTTCACCTTATCTTAAAAAACCAATAACCAAAAAAAAACCCCAACTCTTTCAGAGTTCCAGCTTGCTTCTTTTTTGGGTTGAAATATTTTAAGTATTTCTTCTCAACTAAACATTCAGGTTAAATATTTCTTCTTAACTAACACATTTTAATACCAGGTCGTAATTTGCAGATTCTTCTTCAGTTACATCTACAGATCTGAATTTGGATGTTTTAAAGTGTATTAAGGCAGTTAAAACATGAAATGTTTTCAGAAGCCCTCTTGATAAAACTGGTACATTTTTCAGTGATTCAAATAAATATACTGCCAAAAAATTTAGAAAGAAGCTACTACAGAAAAAGATTTCAAAAAGTCTACACCCTCCCTACTAAGCAGTGGGGGACAAAAATGCAGAAAAAACTTTTTATTTTTCCTAAACTACAGATAAAAAGATAAAATGAAGAAGAAAATCAAGATGAAATATTATTATGTAACTTCATTTTTTGTAATTATATAGACATGCAAATGCAGAAACATGGATAAGTGAACTGGGTCTTTTACAATAATATTTTTGAATTTATAAGGTTTAATTTATGCATCTTTACTCCACTGCCCACAGAATTGCACCAGTAATAACGAAACTGTCAAGATCAGTTCACAACTATTGGCTAAAAATTTAATAAAAAAAAAAAATCAAGAAATTTTGTTGAAAACAGAGTCTCAATGTTAAATTCTGGTATGACTGATTTAAGAAGACCAAGTTTCTGCATTAGTACTAAAAAGGGCAGAGCATGGTAAAATTCATGGCTGACAATAATCACAGCTGTCTTGAGAATCTGCAGCCCCAGTTCCATCTACAATAATGGCTTCCTTTCATGCAGGAACCTTCCTAAGCAAGAGGATGCAGGATTAAGCAAGCAGAACACTCTACCACTTTGCTGCATTCTTTTGCATTCTTCTAAATTAGAAAATCATAAAGAAGATTTAATTTGGCTTGCTTTCAGACTATTTTATATCAGTTCTCAAAAAGGATAAAGTTTGAAGGAAGCATAGAGATATCCTATCTTCTTATTGGAAGCACACAGCCAACAAAAGCCAGAATACTGTGGAATAAAATAGGCAGTAAGTAATAAAGTACATACTTACCAACAAAAATTTATTCCAAAGATCTAAAAATTTAAACCTTCCTGACAAGACTAAATTCCAGTATGCTATTGCCATTTCTAGATCTGCAAGAGATAAAACAATATGTATATACTGCAGCACATTATAAGCAATAAATCCCTTCTGGTTAAACTATGAATGCTACATCTAGTATATTATGATACAAATAAATAACACTCTTTTAAAATCACTAAAAAAATGGTAAGGAATTGTTTTCTACTCTCCCTGACCCAAAAAGTAGAAGACAAGCAGTAACAGTATAAATTTTGTATTGAACATCCAAGTCAATAAAACTAAAGTATTTTTGTCACCATCCACCAATGCCAGATTAAAGCTACTTTCAATCTACAGAAACACAATACTTAATGATAAATCTCTGCAAATCAAAAAAGAAAAATATACACACACATGCACAAACATAGCAAATATTGATAGAAACAAACATTTAAATCCACAGATGTCAAATCCTCTTAATTTATTACATTTTGGACACACTTAACTTTGAAAGGAACTTAAGGACATGAGGGGATGAAAGAAGTCATTTGTCTGTGGTATTATGAATGTACAGAAGCCCATACAGCAGTAATTCTCCTCTTCTGGCATCATTCAATAGACAAACACCTACACCCAGAACAGAAAATACAAGTCCAAGAAATCCATCCTTATTCTACGTCATGACCAGTGATCTGAGAGCAGGGTTCAAGGAACTTTCAGCACTGCCACATACTCCAGCAGAAAGGCAGAAGCAACATTAGATGCAGTTTAAGGACAGAAATGATGTTTCCTTGAAGTTGATTTTCATCCTCAGCAGCTCACAACACCTAATGGCTTTGGTGCTTGCTCCCACAGGTAACAGCACTAACTACATGATTGCTACTGGGCTACCATAAAATAAGGCACAGCCTTTCTTAAACAACATAAATATTTCAGCTTGTGCTTTCAGTATAAAGGAAGTGTAAACAGAACATGAAGCCTAAGAGTAAGTATTATGATAGCACATAAAACAGAAGCTCAACCTGCACCTACCAGAAGGAAGAATGGTTTTTGAAATTGTATGTATCACACTACAAACCGAAGAGCACTCTGTCACCTGAAATCAAGAGTGAACTTCTGAAAGAGAAGCTCCAGATTTCAACACAGCCATGCCCCTGGAGTCCCTGTTTCAGACAAGGCTGGGGCCTGGATGAAGTGCAGCAGTTAAGATATAGAGATATGTAATATGCCTCTACCTACCTACACAGGGACAGTGTTTGTGCTACGATGATCAGTGCTCTTCAGTACAGAATCTGAATTATAACCTAATAAACTTCCTTCAATTCTTCCTGTCTATGCCACCACACTAATCTTCCACAAAAAAAAAGAAAATGTAGAAAAGAGTAATTAATAGCACTACTTGCTATTTACATATGAAGATTAATTATTTCTACCTGTAATACCAAATGACAAGCAAAAAGAATGAAAAACGAAAAACTTTAAAAAATCTTAACAGTTTCTAAACTTCACTGTGAAGTAACTGCCTTTGATCCCACTCAGGCTTCTTTATGCAGACTCAACCTCTCCCAGGAACACCTTGCAAAACTATCCTGTGACAACTTTAAGCAAAATGCACTTTGAAGAAATAACACCTTAATAGTTCGAAAAGTTTATACTTCTGATGGAAATATTCCTTGAAAAAAAGAAGAAAGTACAGGTAGGGAAACAAAGATAATTAAAAGTACCACAAAAGAAGAGGTAAAAGGGAAAGAAGAGGTTTTTGTCAAAGTATTATTTTAAGGTGAACTTGATTATTACAAAATTTTATTTAATGTGAAATACTGTCTTAAGTTGACATTTGAGGGACACTGTGTACGTGTCTGCCAATGAATTCTCCTGCACAAGGTCAGGCAGAAATTCTTTGCTATAACATGAAAAATGCATATCCCACTAAGTATGCTGCTTTGTAGTGAATAACAGGTCCTCACTGGATCTGCTATTCCCAATAGGCACAAGGAGGAAAGTTCTTATCTTGATAAAATTTGCTAAATGGGGGGGGGGGGAAGTCCAGTCTTCCTCATCTGTTTCACTGTAATCCCACAAAACCATGAACTAACACAAGTATTATTTGAACACAAGGACTATGTGGGACTATCACTTTTGGTAGCGGTGGCAGTTTATGCAGTTCTAGAGTACATGAGAAAACCAGGCCTTGAGGTTTGCCACAGTCTCAGGAGATATGTCTACACTTTTGTTTGAAGACAATTCCCTACCTAGGTTGAAAAATTTGGCACTGGAGGACAAAAAGGAGGATTTTTCTGCTTTAAAGGGAAGATCTAGTTACAGAGTTCAAATTCTATGTTAGCACGCTGACAGTAGTATCAATAACCAGTAATGCTGTGTGTCCGCTACAATTAGTGCTGCACTGATAGATATCGAAAAAAGAGAAAAGCTCTTATGCCATTAGAGTTCTGCATCCTCACAGGAAGATGCTTTTGCAAGGCAAAAATTCCTCAGGCAGTCTCAGGAATACCTCTTTCAACAATGTGTAGATATGAAGGCATCATTACAGTAAGAATCAAACCACAAAAGTATATAAAATATACTGGGTTTTTTTTACCAAAATATATGCTACCCACATTACAGACCAATAATGCAAGTTTTATAAACAGAAAAAGACAGATGCATGATCTCTGAAAACACCTAGAAAAAGATCAGTCTAAAAGAGAACTTCATTGCTAACATCCATGTTCACATCCAAAGCATAAAGCTGCTAAATGGTTAAAGAGTATCATAAAAATACATCATATACTGTACATTATGTAGTTTGAACTTCCTTTTCAACCCAAAAATATTTTCAGTGCCAATATCTAGTGAGAGTTGCATGTCATGCAGACCCTTAAACAATCAGTTTTTCTCAATCAGAAATAGTACTTTGCACGCAGTAAGAGCAATCCTCAAACATTAAAACCTCATTCTAAATTTGCTTTTCAAAAAACCTCAGCCTCCTCTATCCTGATTGAACAGAAAGCCTGAAGTGCTAACACTTAACAGCACAGTTAATGCAGAAGGAGAAATACAGCCTGTGTCTACTTCTTAGATTTGATCAAATGCTGATGTTGTTAGGAAAGAAAAAAATCCGTATTAGGTTGCTGCCAAACAGAGCTCTCTAGTTCTCCGTCTGCCCTACCAACAAGACCTGTTCATGCACTCATGTTTGAAAAGGATAGAATACTATCACTAATTCACCTGAATTACTAATATAACTTTTCAACACTGTATTGAAACTGATGCACAGGTAAGATCAATGGAAATTGATGCCAATCTGTCTCAACAATAGGACTGTTATACCTGCCTGACCAATAAGCATCAAGTGAATACTTGCAAGATTCAGTGAGTTAATAAATTCCTTGTTTCTTCATTTCTGAATGATTTTTAAGTCTTCTTTGGCCTCCAAATTGCTAAGAACACAGACACAAGAATTAGTTTCTTCTCTCCTAACCAGCAAAATAGCAAGAATATAAGATTAAACCTAAAAACACTTAATTGAATTGCCAGAATCTTAGAGCAAAATAGCCTGTAGTTGCAACTGGAAGCTCCCCCACAGAAGATAGGCAGAAGGGAAAAAAAACAAGTAAGGGATGGGGGGGTGATATAAATGCAGATCATGGCTAAACTTGGGGTCTAGCTGAGCTGGATCCACGCATCCCTGTGAAGATGTAAGCAAAGAGCTTCCCAGTGTGCTGTGTTAGGGGACAGATAATGCACAGTGTCAGGCTTAAGTGCCTGTGGTGGACAGGAGGAATGGTAAAGCACAGCACACGGATTTCAGAGGAACACTGCAGGAATCCAGCAGGATCTGGCTGGGCTCACTGGCTCTGTCTCAGCATCTGCCATGCTGGAGCAGCCTGATTCCATGCAAAATCTTTCATGTTTATCTGTTTATCACCTTAAGCACAAAAACAGATGAACTGCTTTGGAATGCAAGTTAGACTTAGGAGATGGCTGGCTGAACACTAGTTTGAATGCTGCCTAATGAACCAGATTGTAGCCAGTTCAAAAATCCTTCTGCCTCTGAAAATTTCTCCAGGTACCATTCAGATAAACTACAACAGATGACTTAAGGTTGACTGGATATACATTTCCTAAACGAGGTCCAAACATGAGTAAAAGAATCAATGAAGCATTAGTAGAACTGGCAGTTATGCCACATTTTTACTGATCAGAGCACCTCTTCTATACCAAGTTCCTCTTAAACTGCTGGCATTTTCAACACAGAAAATGTGAAAAAATAAAGCAAGAGCCATATACACAAACTAAGGTCACTGGAATATCTAAAATACAGCATTCAAAGACCTCTTTCAAAATAAATGTAAAATTCATTTATAGACCTCACTCACCTTCTTCCATGCACTCACTCCTACAAATTCCTATGAATCTAATACTTCATTGAAAGGGGTGGACATATTGATAACTAGGCTGGGGGGAGGGCAGGAGTAAAAAAAGAAAACAAAATGGAAAGAAAAAAATATCCTCTCCTAGTGTCTAAAGATCTCTTAAAAGAATCTTGAGATACTGCTATGATAAAGGCCAAAGTTGATGTTGCTTCAATTAAAAAGAGTACATTATACTCATCTGCTTACAGGAGAGGAAACCTCCTTGAAGTCCACATACCGGATGCAAAGATAGTCATTCTTCTGGTCTTGAGGTAATATTTGATTCAAGTCTGAATGCCCTCCTCATCTTTCATCTCTTGCTTGATCCCAGGCAACTGGCAGAGAGAAGGAAGCACAACCTTTTGAGCCAGCAAGCAGACGAAGGGATCACAAAGAAGTGATGAAGGACCAAATCGGCTTTTTGTTTCCATGTTGGAAGGTGAAGACCATGAAAGAATGCATTAAGCTCCTCCCTGGGACTGAAACAAACTGTAACAAACTCTTGAGCATGTCTTTTTGGGGCTCAAAGGGAGACCCAGTAAGAGAATCACAGCAAGTATCAGGTTAAAAAAACCAAACAAACAAAAAAATAGAGACAGAATTAAGGCCTTCTTTTGAGCTTGAAAGTGCCCTTAGAAATCTGAACTGCTCTGTAGACAACATGACAAAAGACCTATAATCCTATTCTTTAATACACTTACCAACAAGACCTAGGATACAAAATTTCACTCAGACTGCAGTAGAAAAGCTGAACCTTGGGAGTAGAAGGCAGGATAAAACTCTCTGTATTTGCACCATGCAAAAATTAAAAAGATTTGACTATATACAGTAGTAAGACTATAAGAAAGCAGATTAAAGACAGAATCACAGTCATCCATAATAATTCATTTAAAGTCTCCTGGCAAACCAGATAACTTGATAACTACACCTTCAAAACATAAAGACAAAATGCAAATCAAGTTTAATATATCTAAATGTTATGTACTCCAGGTCCAACATGCAGCCATTGAGATGGCACTACTGTGTTAAAACTTGGCTGTTTTTTTCCTTAATTCTGTCCACTGCTTACAGAGTCACAGTCCTAATAGTTATAAGCATCCATTGTCTTCTTTGATAATGATCAGATCTATTCAGAAGTATTTGAACGACACTCGACAGCTGGGCGCTGAGTAACATTAATCAGAACATCATTTTCACTTCAAGATCATCATGGCAGATCTTATGCACTGAGCCTTTGCCTCCTGCATCCATCCTTACACAAGGTATCACCCTGGGGGACTGCTACTATTTTCCCTTCTTTAAACAGCATGTGTCCAGACTGGAGCATTCTACTTGGTAATACTGAGCTAACAAAAGTAAATGCAAATATTCGAGTTGGATGAGACCATAGCGACAGAAGTCCTGCAGATACAAAGAGAAATAAAAATTCCCTACTGTCGCCACATGAACTGTGGAAAAGAGACTCCTATAAAAGGCAGTCCTATTTCTAGGAATGAGTATCGGTGTACTGAATTCTGTGTCTATTTTAGGGAATGACAGAACAGATGTAACTTAGTTTATTGGAGAGGATTCTTCCTATCTAGCTTGCATTAGTTTTGAAGGGAACAGGAGAAGAATAAGAAAATAAAAAGCAAGGGAAGACAGGCTTTTCCAAAAATAAATAACACAGAAAACTACACACACACTCCTACCCTCCAAGACCACTTTCTTGGAGCAAAATCCCCTCTGAATTATGAAGACAGCTGTGTCAGATATCATCAAAATTCTTGTATCACCAAAAAACCTTCTAAGGATGGCTTCTGTGCCTTCCCATTCCCCATCTTACAAATGACAACTGGTGTGATAAAAGGTACTGTGTCCTGCTGATAATAACTCCAGAAAGTCTGGACACACAGATTTTTTTCCAAGCTATGTTCCAAGCAAAAAGATTCGATGAAAACTGACAGGTATTTTAGACAAAACTTTTAGAAATACAGTCTTCAAGCACCACTGGCTAAAGTGAAGCCAGACATGGTGAAATTCACCTCAGCATGCTGAAGCAATCTCAAACTGCTTCCCACCATGTTTGAAACTTCATAAAGGTCAAAGAAGTTCTGGAAGAACCTCAGGCATTCCCTGCCAAACTGGAGAAAGCAACTCATCCAAGCGGGTCAGCCGTGTACCTAAAACTGCCCAGTACTTAAGTAACTCAGATAATACAACAAAGAAAACTTCTGCTAAATTTGCAACTTAGACAAAACCTCAAAAAAGTCTAACATGATAGAAGACAGGATTAGGACTGAAAATTATTTGGACAGATTGGAAAAATCACTTGGAAATAAGTAAGAAAGATTGCACTAAAGAGAAGTGCAAAGTCATAGTGCTAGTGGGAATAATCAGTTGAAGAAATATCAGATCAGAAAGATCAGACTGCAGCAGTGCTGCAGAAACCCAATAGTAAAACAGACTGCAAACTGCAGACAGTATCAGACTTAAGCAAACTCAAAAGGATGCAAAAGAAGCAGCAAAATATCTAAGACACATGGAAGGCATCTGGCTTGTTTGGGTACTACATGACAAGAGAAAATTAGACTAATTTGATTGCAAAGGAAATGAGAGTTGAAAGACAAAATTCCAGTATCAGAGAGCTAGGAGATAAAATTTATCAGGGTAGTTGGTTTTACTCAGTCCAGAGACTAAGTGAAGACACATACATAATCACCAATTATGAAAGAAGTTGTTTCTTACTCTAAGGAAATGTATTCTGCATATTTAATGGTTAATATTGGCTGGTTAAAGTATTAAACTAGAAAATTCAGAAACAAAGAATTAAGTTATATGCTAGAAAAAGAAGAAAAAAACCCTAACAATAGGTTTAAGCAAACATGGAAAAAGATGTATGAAACCTGCCATCAAAAAATTTAAGATTCTATTTTGTGAAGGCAATGACTCTCACACTTGTTCAGCCAGAGGACCAGTACAAATCAGACCTTGAATCTCAATACCTATTCAAACTGAAAAGGCAATTTAGTATATACTGTAGCATACCACAGTGCATTTGGTTAGAAAAGCGTGTGCAAGAATGGGTTTTGGTAGATGTTTAGCCTGTCAAGCACAATGGAATACACTATATAAGTATTTCTCTACCTTTTAAATTTAAAGACCATCTGGCATATTAAAAAGGCACCCATAAGTTGCTATTTCCTGGTGTTTTTCAGAGGAGAGGGGACAATAAATAAAGTAGTAACTGTTGCATATCACTTCTTAAAACAGCAGATACAGATTTAAAAAAAAAAGTAATCTGAAATGATGGAGCAATGAACCTGACTGTCCTGGGGTGACAGAACACCAGACTAGTTGGGGGGAGGGGTCATTTGAATTTTGTTTTCCTGGGGGAACCCCATTTGGAGTTTTCTCCCAAATTTGCCCTAAACTAGGACACCAACTCATAACCAAACCATTGCTGCTTGAACATTTTAGAGGTATTTCACTCGTTTCTTATGGTTTCAATATCCTAAGGTAACAAACAACAAAAAACCATGACCAATAATTGTGTAAGTCAGTTTGCCTATCACAGACACATTTCTGGTCTCTAGCTCTAGTCTCAAGAGTTATTTCTGTTAAAAAAAAGATGCCCTAGCACTTGGAGGACCCAACAGAAGGAATTTAATTACGTCTTCTTTTATAAAAGGTTTCTATTAACAATCTGCTAAGAATATGAATTCCTCATTTGTCACTGGCACTATGTCAAACTTGCTTAGTTTTGAAATAGGTACATTTAAAGGTCATGTGTATACCCAAGAATCAAACAATATTCTTTTAGCTTAGAGATCAGTTCCCTAACCAATGAGTACAATTACCACATTTGGTGATTTAAGCTCCCAGCCAAATAAGAAAAAGCACTGAATACTTCAGACCCTAGAAAAATCACATATTCTGCAACTGAAATTTAGGACAGAATTCCTAGATTATTTTCAATTCATTAATTCAAAACATTCACTTTTATCCTTTACTTAGTGTTAACTTACAGACTTCTCAGTGTCCTCCAAGTTTCAATTCACCAGAAAGACTTTTAAGGCAAGCAACTTGAGCAGAAGCTAAGCAGCATCCTATGCTGACTGAATGATGACCTTGACAGAGCTAGGCATAGATTTCTACCAGTTCAGATGGTAACAAATCTCTTTATTCAATCTGTTTAACTATCTGGACTTAATCAAAGTAAAGGCTCCAAACTGAGTAAGACAGAAACAGATTTTGAACATGGCCACTATCAATTCCCACATCTCCTTGGAAATAGGGCACACAGCCATTGGACACAAATACCAAACAATCATGGAGACAGGGATTAAACAGCTGCTGTACAGTTGCTCATTCCAGAAGAAAGTACATAAATGTACACAAAGAAGAGGATGTGAAATAAAAAACCCAAAAAACTAAACCTGTATTAAATGTAGCTGAAGCAACTAAAATTCTCAGCTCATACAGGCACTCCAGTAAAATAACTGGTGGGATCTTCTTCCTTGGTCACAACATACTGCCTCCTTTTGTGATTACTACAAACACCTACCTGTAAATTTAATTATTTTTCCCTCACCTCTTTGCTCCTCTATGATGGATAATCCCTGTAAAGATTCCATCTCCAAACCTATACAGTGCTAATTTTTATTTGGGTAAACTATCACTGCCTTCAGTCACTCAAAAATGTCACAGTAGTCCACATGTTTGCTCAACAGTCTCTTTCTACTCAACCTATGGTGATCCAAGAAATATGGTGTATCTCTACTGAAGTAAGAGAAGTAGCATCTGCTTATACTTCTTTACTATCTAGAATCATTTTACCAAAACCAGAAAAAGTCTGATGAAAAATGCCACCAATATACTGCCATATAAGAACTAAGTACTATGAATTAAGAGACTGTAAATATTATCAAAATGACTAAAGTTCCTGAAAACTGAAATCAGCAACAGTTCCCATCGATTCATTCGACAGTTTAAGTTTTACTACAATTTTTGCAATTCTTACTTTCTCCTGCTAATAGTTCAACTTTTAGTGCAAGAAGGAACTTTGGTACTTTCTGGCAATAGAACATCTTCCTTACACAACAGAGAAGACAGACTTACAAAAGTAAGGACCCCCAATACTAAATAAAACAGTACAGTCAGTTCCAAATCTGGGTTGGGCTGCCTCCTCTCCTCCACTCTTTATAAAACTTAGGTGAGAAGCTTTTGAAACGTAGTGCCCAAGTTAATGAGCTTCATGTTGGAATGACCCAATTAAAACAGGAAGCTATTTGTAGTACTTCTTTAAGTATCCCATCAATTCCAACCTCAGCTGTAACTGACTTAATCTTTCATGCAATTTTAAAGTATTAAGCTTTGTTAATGAAGACTAGCTAAAGGACTAGATTTCTAACCAACCTCAGAGAGCTACTACAAGACCTCCTCATTTTAGTGGCAGTGGCACATGAACCGTGAGTGACAGATGAAATGAAAAAATGAAACTGCTGAAAAAAAATGAAGAAAAATATAAAGTGGCTAAAAGTTGTCCTTAGTTTTCAAAAAAAAAAAAGACACCAGAAAAGATGAGAGAGATTATTCAAATCAAAGAACATGGAACAGACACACCTGGTTGAGGTCTAAATTGCTATTTTGCTCTCCTAAGAGCTCTTGAGAAAAACATTTACCAACTTTCCAAGTAAATTAGACACAGATTTAAAGTCGCTACGCTAAAAAAGAAAAAAAAAAAACCAAACACAAACCCTAAAAAAACCAACAAACCACTTCCTCTCACACACAGCACGAAGAACAGGGATGATGGTACAGTGCTATTCTATATACAAAACATGAATTCCTTCCTACACAGTATCTTCTGAAAGTGGACATAAATTTGAAGAGTGGACTTCATCTTACTGTTTTTTTCATCTATTCACAAACTAGAGATTTTTGATTTAAAGAAAGCAATGGAATTTAAATGATGTATCAGTTTTACTCCAGCAATAAAAGGCATGGATAGGAATACACCTCAAACTTTATGAAGAATAAAGTTTAATGCTATATGAACTATGCCTACTTTTACTCACTAGTTTTAAACCAAGTCCATAGAACCCTTTTTCTAAACTATACATGAAAACTTCTTAAAATTTTTAGTTTTAGCTCAGAACAGTAATTCTTTCCCAGTTTTCTCCCTCTTCCTGAGCTGATATAGACATCTTGTTTCAGTAGTTCTTAGAACACAGAGCTCACTAGCTCAGTATTTAAAAAAAAAAATAAAATTTGTCAGGTCTCAAAGAACTGCAGGAACTTCTTTCGACAAGAGGTGAGAGAATGTCAATATTGGCAGAGAACCCCATTAAGTTATCTGTACCAAGGGGACATCAAGAAGAGATTAAAAGAAAGAAGATGGGAAAGAGAAGTCAGTGAAGGAAATCAATAATGAATTTACTATACAATTGCCAATGAGAATATTGTAGTACTGGAAACATTTGGAACACTTCAATGACTGCAGACATTTTCTCTTTTTTTTTCTACTTACCTAGACCTTTTTGTCCAGGATTTTTAGCAAAGTTAAAAGTAAACTGATAAAAATCTTTGAACTTTACTGGATCCTTTAGCTCTTGCTCCAGTCTTGGCAATAGAGCTTTTAGCTTTTCTGTGGTGTCACACCTGTTCAAAAGAGATTACATTATTTGTATATATTTAAAGTTTATTCCTACTTTCACCCCACCTTTTTTATGGTGTAGTTTAAGAGCAAAAGAAAACAGTGGTTAAGATAAAAACATATTATCTTTGCGGATAGCGTTCTGAAAAATATAAATGCTCACATGCCTTTACTGAAGAATTTTAAGTGGAACATTGTATACAGGCATCCATACAGGCAATCCTGCAAACAGGATTCAGTGGTTTTTCTTTTCTATCCCTTTATGAACTTCTGAACAGATGCTACTCTGTTCCTAAAGAACACCCAAACCTCACTGAACTCTGTTATTCCTTCCCCTGAGACAGATGCTGTACCACAAGTGTGTGACGTTTTGCTTTAATCTAGATAGACATTGCTTATTCCCTGCTCCCCTGAATAAAGAGCTTCACACTACATTTTTATGGTTCATCTGAACATTTGAGGGCTTTCCAGCTAAATGAACCATTATTTGCAGTCATTCTCTCCCCATCATAGAGCACTTTAGAATAAAACTGAGGAACAAAATGAGCCTTGAATGATAGCCTGAAGGCTGGCAAACTAACAGCCTGGCACAGGTAAGCTAGGACAGAATCAAGTTCCTGAAATTCCAACAGAAACACATCCCTGAATAACACCACCAAAGCATTTTCACTGAAAATATGTGAGCTGACAAGACACTTTTAAAGGGAAAGTGCTTCTGCCACAATGAGGCATTAAATGAATATTCAAGGTTTACAACAGGACATTATCAATATCTTGAATTGTACCTAGAAACTCAAAGTGAAACAAACAGGTTTCAAAAAAAGCATCTATCACAACACTGTGTATTTGAAAGTTCTCTGTAGGTAAATGTTTGTATTTATTCTAAAGATTCAAGAAAAATTCTGTTAAAGCATGGGTAACTATAACAACATCCTTAAAACACAAATGCACTTTTAACTGTCTTGCATGGTAGAGATAAAAATAAGTTTCTTTCTGGCCTCCAGCAGTACCTGGAGGAGAAAAGAAAGAATTCTGCCAACAGTCTTCAAGTGAGACACTCTGCTTCATTGGGACTTGATCTAGTCAATAAATATACCATCCCATATGCATCCTAAAGATGCTGTGTGATCTAAGCCTCAGGGAATGTCTTTCCATTCAACTGCTCACTTGTGTTCATTGCTAAAAACCACAGACACTGTGCCTCCAAGTATGTAATAAAATCACTCCAAATTCTCAGTAAGTGCTGTGGCAAGCGGGTGCAGCCACATTATGCTCCCAAGAACAGTTGTTCCAAGAACAGGTGGTTGAGCAAAACCTTTTAAATCACTCTTATGAGGAAAAAAATAAAAAGGCAACCTTTTATATAATAGTATGAGCACTTAATTTCTATCCATGGTTAGAAAATCATAATTATTCTTGTAATTTCTACCCAAAGATACACAATGGGGCAAAATAAAGCAGTGAACTTCAGATGGTATCAAAAGTCATTTCATCATAATTTTATAAAAAAAATGTTTAAAAAGAAGTCAATAACTGATGAGGTCAGTAACATCAGACTGCTACAATCTCTGCTCAAGAAACAACCACCACATTTCCTAAAAGCTGGTCTGTCTTAGAAATGTATTGATAAGGTGCCATTCTAAGATCAAAAGAAATTGTTTAGCTACAAAAACCAGGAACAAGTAATAAACTACTTATCCATCCATTTAATGCAACCTGTTAAAAAGAGTAATTTGTCATCTCTAAATATTAGAAATGCTGCTCCTCTTGGCAAAGAAAAGCTATACACAAAATATTATTTTATAATGATAGATGCTTGACTTTGGTAAACAGAGGCAACATTCAAAGTTTATTATCCAGAATAGCTCCATAACCCAGGAAAGAAATTTTTATCAGTTACATCACAGTTGGACCAATCTTTTCTACTACCAATATCCTCATTTTTATTTCAATTCCTCATAGATATTTTATACAAATGAAGTATCGAGTATAAAAGAGAGAAAAGTTTGTGTGGTAAAAAGGACAAAAAGAAATATGGGTCCATTTTCTGGTGGCAACATTAAAGGAAAGAACTGAAGGCTTTCTTTTCTTTTCCTGTTTCTTTTCTGCTTCAACACTGACTGTTTTTCCCCTCATACAACTCCAGTGACTTTCAGTTTTTAACAGCAGGAAGTCCAACTCAAATCCTTAACACAAATATGCATATGCTTACTATGAACTACATAAAAAGATAGGTGAATCCATCTACTCCCTTGCTGTACAGGTAGAAATTGTTTTTGCTTTCCCCTTACTGTTGTCATTAAGGCTTTGCAGTAAAGCACCAATTCAAGGATGACAAAACACTACAAGCACTTTCCACCTGTTAAGTTTGGCACAACAGCTTTTTAAAGCTTCACACAATTTAACTGAAAATGCTTTGAACAGAAACACGGTTCTGGCCTTACATTATAAACTATGCAGAAATGGACACTTACCCCAACTCTGTCATGCCGTCAACAAATTCCTTTTTACTAAATTCACACTGAGTAGCTGCCCTGAATTTCCATGCCACAACCAGAACACTGATACTGGCTGGGTCCAGGCTTAAATCATCACAGAACTGCTGAATCCCATCAATGCCAATTTTATTTTCATCTTGTGGGTCTGCACAACACACAAAGAGGAGAATTATAATTATTTACAAAACATATTAACAATCATGTGTCAGCTCTGATGTGCTGCATAATACAGGTATACATTTTTTCATAATCTTCACAAATGTTTTCACTTGAAGTCTAGATATTTTTAAAAGAGAATCAATAAACAGATTACTTAATCTGTAAACTTACAGAGAAATTGGTTTGCCACTTTTCCTGAAGTTATCTGCTAATATCAACTAAATAATCTTGTTTTCCCTTCACAATCCTCTATAAGACTTGAATTAACTCAGGAGATGCTGCCTACATTTAGAAACAGGCTGATAAACACATCAAAATGTGCAGCATATTTATATTGGTCAGTGTGTATTAAGCTTAAAAAAACCAGCAAAAGCAACCCAAACCCCAATTAGATTTCTTTTTCTTGATAGTGACATATGGGTAGCCACTACATCCACTTAAAGACCACATTTAAATATTTTGGGGGTTTAATTCTCTGTCAGGGAAATCACTAGAACATTGTTCAAACAATGCTTTAGCATATATAGTATAGTCTATAATGCCAACAGCATATATAGTCTTAAGGTAATTAATACAATTTAGTACAAGCAAAACACAGTATTTTACCAGTATTCAACCTTTTTGAATGTGGGTAGATGCCTTATAATAATTCTGTAACAAAATTTCTCTCCCAAAAAAGCCCCCAAACAAACAACTCCCTGCATGTAAACTTAAGACTGGAGAAGAAAAAAACAATTGAAAACAAAAGAAGATAAAACTATACACCTATAGTTTTCAAAGCCTGAGATTTTACAAACCACAAAACTGTCTTTCCAAGCTTTTGAGAGGACTACATTCCTGTATCATAAGCTGGGCTATGTAGAAAAGCATCTCTTGAGTAGATTTAGTACTAACTTCTTAAACTGATACCATTTTCAACCACGCTGTTTTTAAGTCCTGACCCCAGCATTTGATTAAAAAAAAAAATAATAAAATCAAGCCTAGATAAAACCTTTTGAATTTTATTTTAATTCTTAAGCTAAGATCTCTTTTACTTTCCCAGCCAATACTACAGTGAAAGAAATCGTAAATTCCAGAGAGAACATTAATTTGGCAAACAGACTTACATCTATTAAACCATGAATTTCACCTAAGGTATAATTCAGGGACCTTTGATCCCAAACAACAAGTAAATGCATCTATTCAACTAGTTCTAAGACATGTAAAGCATATTTAATATGTATTTGGGGAGTAATTGAAGAACTGAAGGTGAGATATGCACTGTCTTGAAATCAGTGGAAAAATTCTGCTGGATTTCAACAAGGACTTTTCAACCCTATCATATTTCACATCATCCAGGCAACTAGTAACAAAATGCAATCATTGTTTTGACAGAGTTGCTGGATCAATAGGTAGGAAAACTAAGAAAAAACAGCACAGAGAAAGACATTTCAGATTTCTAGTGCACTATCTTACAGGCTTTGTAGAACAAAGGAATCCCTTATTGCTGAGGGGCCAGCAACTCAAATCTAAGCCAGATATGAATCAAGGAAAGGTGCTTAACCAAAACTTTTATAGTCTTCTGTCAAATCTTGTCACAGTTTTTAATATCTACAGCTTCAGTGTTTAAGTGCCACAACTACAGAAGTGTGCTGCTAACTAAAACACTAACTTAAAATGGCTAGACTTGCTTTCACAAAAGTCAGATGGTGCAGTTTGCCACTGCTAGAAATCTGTAAGTAACAAATAACATTTGTGAAAATCTTCTTCCATTTTAGATATTCTTAACAGCATTTATGAATTTGAATCATATATTCTTGACCCTGCAATCTCCAAGACTCAAATTAAAGGAGCAAACAAAAGATTCATATATGTACTATTATATATATATATATATATGCATGTGTATATATGCTATATGTATGCTACATATATGTATGTGAATATACACATAGGCATATATAAAGCAAAACATGGTTATCTGAGTTTTGTCTCTGGGTTTTTGTTTTCAGAAGGAAATACTATAGCACTGCTGCCTCTTTGTCCCTACACAATTCATTACCACACAATACTGAACTATTAAAGAATCCCTGTACTTGAAATAGAACAGATTATGTAAAGAACAAAAATGATAGAAACAGCAATGTAAAAAAAGGATAAAGTGTACACAAGGCAAACCATATATTTAAATAAGAAAAGCACATAAAATCATAGCAGAGTGGTTAAGGGTTTGTGTTTTCAAACACAAGATGTACGGATTTCAACAGGAGCTAGCAATGATTCCAGCCCACACTGCTCCAACATGAGCAATGCACACGCATGTCAAATGGCCACAATTCAGCAAGCTCTGTCACCTGGATCACATACATTCTTATATTTGAATGCCTATCTTTTTTGTTGTTGTTGTTCTTTTACCAACAATGTAAAATGGAACTCGGAAAGGAAGCAGCTCTGCCTTTAATCTACTTTTGTGTGGTTTTCCCTCCAAGCCTCTCTGAAAAGGCACATTACTTTTGCTGTAACATGCCAGCATGAAGGAATTAGATAATGATGTAGTTTATAGTTTTTGAGTTTTCTTATCTGTTTTGTCACACTCCTAGCTGTAATGTTATCTGAAATACTTTTTATTTTAATATATAGAAATATTATAGAAATATTACTGTCTCTGAACAGAATTCTCCCAAATGCTAGTATAAGAACATTATGCATTATTTTCCCATGGAAAGACCATCATACAGATTTAAGAGCAGCTACTGGCAAAAATTCACATAAGTTGCATAATAAACTTTGCTACCACATTTGACAGCTGGCACTTTTTCCTCACTATTAATTTCCTACTTTTAAAGCCTACAGAAATCACTACAGAAGTTGTGTACAGATCATTAAGAACATTTAAAACTTCCTTTCATTCTTATCATATTACTATAAACACATAGTGAGAAGCAAAAGCTAGCAAGCTTTATTTAAAATTCCTTCAAACTGGTAGAGGGAAAAGCAGAAAAACTCCTCACACAACATAACGTAGAAAAAACCAAAACAAAATTCACAACAACAACCCCAAGCTCACCAACAAAAAACGCCCCAGAAAACTAAACCTTACCTTTGTATCGATTATACAATTGTTCTAATTTCTTCTTGTCTACTGAATTTTTCATGGATTCTTTGTAGTACAAGTCTGGATTCTGGAAGTAGTTGTCTGTTGCCACTTCTAGTTTCCATTCATTCTGTGTTAAGCAGTATATAGCAGTCCTTTCACCAGCCTGGGTAAATGCCATAAACTGGCGGACCTTGTCCTTCTGGGACGATTTAAGCTTATGCTTTGGGATGCAAAAGAAGCAGGAAAGCCAATGAAGCTAATCCAGAAGTTTGTTTCAGCATTCTACTACTAATGCCTATCTTTTAAAGGTTTTAGTTTTCTTGTTGATGACAACTTTCACTTCAGAATTACAGGAAGACAAAGCCTTGTTCTTCTGCAGTTAAATAGACAGCATTTTCTTCTGAAAATTGAAATGACAGCATCTATATGCACATTTTTAGCAGCACATATTCTGTCAGTAACAAACTTGTATTTCTGCTTTATTGCTCACATATGCTGACGTTTTTTCTGTTCTGTAACAGCAGTAAACACAAGTTTCGTCATATTACAATATGGTTATCTTCTGAAAGATATGCCTAGTGGTTATAAAAAACAGAAATTAAAAAGGTGCAACTTACAGATTCTCAAATTCTGTATAAGTCCTTCATACATGGAGAAAAATACCCGAGTTTTCCTAATATTTTCTTAGCAACAATTAACAGGGCAAAGTTTAATCATTTTAAGTCATTTGAAAAAGGCAGAAGCATCTCTCATATAATTATAAAACATTGCGAACAGAAGACATAAGGCAAAAATAAAATAGACGAAGTGACAAGTCGGAGTCTACTGAATGTTACAATGAAACTATAGGATGAATTAAAATTTTAGATCACATTTACAGCAAACTTTGAAAAATATATTTATACTACTAGTACATTAAACAACAAAAAAGCCTGTTGCAGTGGTCTACAGGAACTAATATGATTTTTCTCTCAATTGCAGCAACCATATTGAGAAAATATCCCTAAATTCTGGAACACCCAAGAGATAGGAATGGGCATTTTACAGGGAGAAAATTTGCTAGCAACATATTTCAACATTATTCTTAATATGAAGTAAAAGGAGATAGCCTAAATCAAACTCTGCTTTTTATTATATTCTGTACTTTCCAATTTTGTTAAGCCATACTTAACACATGTTATGGGGCCAACAATTAAGCTGAAGAATTTGTATAAATTCCCCACTACAGCTTAAATCGTCAGGTATAATGGAAAATTTACGGGTCTCTTACAAGAGAACTGAAGCCTGATCCAGTGAGCAGTAAACACGAGACCATCTTTCAGTTTACTTTTTTATCGCTTGTACCCATATGAACATCTTGACTATAGATGGTCCTGAGATAAGAAACACATCATGTAAACAAGATAAGGATTTTGGGTTTTCCGACAAGATTTTTCAATTTAATAGAAGAAGAAACATGCTGGGTTTCTTTTTGCATAAGAAATACCTGCCGTGGGAGGAAAACCATGCAAAATGTAACTACTACATACTTTGGTAAGTAAATAATCAATACGCCTTTGGCTGCAAGCTCCAGCCTGCCTCCAAATTTTCATAAGGGTTTAGCTAAGGAAGACTCTGCACCTAGATCTTCCTCAGTTACATAAACTTCTTCTGGGCAACAAACTTAGAGATAATCACTTCAACACAGAGGACTCTTCCAAGAACGCCAAGCAAACCCCGTGTCCTCTTTCAAGCCTAGTTAACGCCGGGCACTTAAGGCAATTTTCTAACTTCATTTCTAGCGAAATGAAACAGCGAAATTATTTGAAGCTGTAAGAAACAAACTGCAGCCCGCTACCCTGCCACGTAGCACGGTTCCTACCGCCCATCCGCGGCCAGAGCCCTGCAGCGGGAGGGCACCGCGCACCTTCCCTGGGGGCCGGCCCGGCCCCGGGGCGCCCGTCCCAGCTGAGCCCTCGCTGATGGCAGCCCAACAAGGATGCGCACCCCGCATCCAGGCACAGCTCAGGCACGTTTCTGGAGCCCTCTCCCAGCGCCAATGACACCGTACCGCACACCCCAGGGAAGCGCTGAAGCTGCTGCAGAGGCACCAGGAGAGCCCTTCCTTCCCAAAACAGCCCTGGCCGACCCCGCCATCCCGACCCAGTAAGGGATTTGTACCGCACCTTTCCCACCGCCTCAGGCTGCACCTGCCGCGTCCCGCGGCGGGGAAGGGGCCGGTGGGAGCGAGGGACTCGCAGCTCCGGTGACCTGCCCCGCCAGCCCCAATCCCAAAAAAGGGAAAGGTACGCGCAGAGCCGGCTGCCTGCGCTCGAAATACCCGCGGCGGGGCCCGGCCCCCTCCCTTCCCCCGCCGCCCCCGGTGACCTTCCCCGCTCCTGGCCCGGCGGAGGAGGCGGCGGGAGAGCGACTCCTCACGGGGGGTGCGCGTCCCCGCGCCGCTCGTCCCCCCCGCCTGGCGCCTCCCCGGCCAGGGCAACCGGACTCGGCGCGGCGGGAGGCGCGGGGGCGCTCGGCTCGCCAGCCCGGGGGCTGCCTGGGGGTTGTTCGAGGCTCCCCCTCCCCGGTTTCGCCGCCTCCCCTCCCCCCCGGCTCGCACAACCTACCATTTTATCACCGGCGCTCCCACCAACTTCACCGCCCGGCGCCGCCTCCCGCGCAGGCGCGCACCGGCCCGCCCGCGCCGCCTCCCGCCGGGGAGCGCTCCGGGCGCGGGCCGCAGAGGCGGAGCGCGGGGTCGCGGGAGTGCGGAGCCCGCAGCGCTGCCGGGGTGAGCGGCGGCGGCGGCCGCGGCGCTGGGGCAGCTGCGGGGCCGCGGCTCCGACTACAACTCCCGGCGTGCGGCGAGAAGCCGCCGTGACGTTTCCCGCCGCGAGGCGGCGCTCGGAGCGCGGGTCCCGCCCGGCTGCGCTCCAAGGCGCCGCCCCGGCGCTCGGGCACCGGCGCGGGGCGAGGGGCGGCCGCAAGGACGGGGCTGCTCCGTGCCCTCGGCCAGGGGCCGCCGCCCACTTACACCCCGGCTCGCCGCCCTGAGATCTCGCCCTTCCCTCCCCGCCGCTGCGGGCCTTCCTCCGTCCCTCAGGTGAGCGTCGCTGCCGAGAGCGCCGGGCGGGGCGGCCGCCTCTTTTCCCCCGTCACTCCGCCGCAATGAGGGAGGGGGGAGCCGGGCCGGTGGCCCCCGCGCTCCACTTACCTCCTTCTGTTGTCCCCTTGTGCCCCGCCGTCCGCCCGGCCTGCCGCAGGGAGCGGACGGGAGCTGCCATGGCGCTCAGGTGGGACCGCACCGGGGCGGAGGTGCCGGGCGGGCACGGCCCGGCTGCCCTGCGGCTCCTGGGGAGCAGTGGGATTGGGAAAGGGGGCGACTGGAGAACCCACAGATGTGGAAGGACTCGCAAGAGGGGTCTGGAGGCAGGGTCCGATATTACGAGCTTGATGAAATTTGGTGCTACAGTGTCGTGTTCAGAAGGAAAAAGGGGGAAGATGAGCTGCAATCCAGCAGGAAGTAAATGCTACTTAAATAAGGACTCCAAACAACAGTAGTTCCCTCCGATTTGATACTTACTGGCTGCGAATGGAGAGGAGTGGTTTTTTGGTTTTTTTTGTTTGTTTGTTTGGGTTTTTTTAATTGTTGTTTTTGGGAGGGGGTTTGTTTTTTTTGCGCTCAGCATCACATCATTTATTTTGGTACGTGATATCGTTATTCCTTTAAGAGCTTTTGAGCACTGCTCCAGGTGTCGCTCCTCTAAACAGTTTTTGCCAGCCAAGTAAAAAGCCCTGAAACAAAACTGTCCCATGTGTGAACCACAGTGCGAAGTTTGCATGGCCCAACAGTGAGTGAACTTAGCTGGTGTAAATCTCTGCTCAAAGTTTAGTTATGTGGTTTGGTGTACCATATAAGACATACAGTACTTTTCTATTCGCCTTGAATATACAATGGATGTTTTCTTCTTCCTCTTTCTTGCAGAAATAGGTTGTAATACATACTTAGCAAAATCCCTGCCCCAAGCCTACTAAACAGGAAGAGCATTATATATATATGAAGAAGTATTTCCTTTAATTTCACTCTAGAACTTTTCCAGGTGGTGGAGATGGTTATTTTCCCAATTCCTTAAAGTAGTAAGCCCCACAGCTTTATCAAAGTTGTGAAATGTTTGTACTTTATTATTTTATTGACATTAGACTGATTTTTTTATTTTATTGTTTTATAGACATTAGACTGATGTGATATGCTTTTGCTACTTTGATTGCACTTTCAGTTCTAAATTTTAAGTATTTTAGCTCTTTGTGTTGTTAAACCCTAATCCACAGCCAACTATTGGTAACTAAATACTTTGGCTTGCATTTCATGCATTGAAAAAAGAAATAAACCAACCCATAGACAGATTGTCTCATTTTTCTCTGAAACAGAGATGGGAGGGCATTTAAAAAATGAAGGTAGTGCATGACTATGCTTGCCATATTTCCTTGCCACGGAATCACAGAATGGCCTGGGTTGGAAGGGATTGTAATGACCAATGGCTCCAACCCCTCTGCTGTGGCCAGGGACATCTACTACTAGACCAGAGCTCGTTCTGTGTATTGATGTCTGTCTTGGATATCTGGGATTGTGACTGCTACTGCCTTGTAGAAAGATTCTCTCTTAGGCAGACTGCTTCCAGATGGCTGGCCATGTGTTGGTTCCTGATTAAGGCTGCTGGCCCAATGATCAAGACTGTAACTAAGCTTTTAGGGAAATGCCTGCTGTTTTGATGACATATTAACATGTTCTGTGAGATGTGAGTTTTTAAAATGCCATATACAGAATTTTGTATATTCTTATGTGTAACTTTGTGGTATAAGGGCTGGGGTTTTTTTGAGAGTTTTTGTTTGGATTTTTTAAAAAGAAAATATAGGTATTTTGTGCAATAATGTCAGTAGTTCCTTCTAGGTTCTGAGTGGAGGAAATTAGCTTTTAAATTCTGTCCTGTTTGGTGTTAAAATTAAATATAGCAGTTTAAGTATAGATCTTCAAGTAGTTGCTGAGAAATTAACCTATGAATTAATTGATTTAGTGTTTTTAAAATTTACTTTAAAATCTTGAACATCCCTAATAGGTTTTGAAGCAAAGTACCTCTAGGCCTGCAGCCTTTCAGGTGAAGGAGGTCTTTGATCCAAACTAGTAGCACTCAGAAGTCCAAGAAGTTTTGCTGTTCTTTCTTCCACAGTTATGATTTATAATGTAATCTGATTCAAATAATTTTTTTATTATTCTGTTTTGTTGAATGTGTGTAGTTGAGTTTGTTAATTCTTCGGAGACTTTATAAATAACAAATGATTATGGTACAATGTTTTAGGATAGGTTTGAGAAGAGACAGGAGATTTACGTATAGCTAAGAATAATGAGTTCTAGTGCTGGGTTGAAATGCAGCCTATGACATCATGGCCTGGTATTTTTAAAGGCTTTTCTTTCATGTGAGAAGTGCAGATGAGTACCATGTGAAGTGACTAAGCTTTCCAGTCACTGCTTTTAAAACAAGATGTTATCTAGGAAATAGTCAAGGGGAAAACAATCTATCAGTAACCTCAGGCTATTTCTTGGTTTTCTTAAATGTTGGGTGAAGAAGACTGTATGTATTCTGTTAAAGCTTGTGGTGCAGGAGGCAGTCTTGTATTTATTTTCTACGTTTGTTTGATCTAATGGCCCAACATTACCATTTTTGATAACTGATTGGTAATGTCTTGCAGCCTGGTGTGCATACTGGAGATGGAGAAACCATGTAGCAGAAAGCTTTGAGCAGCTGTGGATTATCAGTTTCTCCCAAGAGCAATACACAGTGAAGAATGAAGGCGACTGGATTTATTTCCCTGTGGACGTTGGTTTCGCTGCCTTGTGGCCCCTTAGCAAACCCTGCAGAACGTGAAGATGTAGTGAAGCATGCAATAAAGCTGCACCGTGGGAAAGGAGCTGTTATCACTCAGAGGAAGCAGTGGGTGTTGGAGAGCTGCAGAAAATTGTCTGGTCTTCTTCGCCAAAAGAATGTTGTTCTCAACAAACTAAAAAATGCTATAAGAGCAGTTGAGAAGGATGCAGGACTGTCTGATGAAGAGAAACTTTTTCAGGTGCACACCTTCGAAATTTTCCAAAAGGAGCTAAATGAAAGTGAAAACTCAGTATTTCAGGCAATCCATGGCCTCCAGAGAGCTCTACAGGGTGATTACAAAGATGTGGTAAATATGAAAGAAAGCAGTAGACAGAGACTGGAGGCCTTGAGAGAAGCTGCAATTAAGGTTGGTTTCCCCATGTTTGTTACTAGAGGATTCATATCCTACTTATGATTTTAACTTTCCTATGGTACAGTTTCAGTCTGTTTTAATAAAAAAGAGTATCTACATCAAACTTGTAATATTTACTGTTTAATGAAGTATTTGTTTTCAATAGTAAATTTACAAGTAGCGTAGAGCTTAAAGCTTACTAGCAGTCAATAGTTCTTATCACAAAGCTAAGCTTCATCATGACCTATGGCAAATATAATGTTAAAGGGAGGGGAATAAGAAGAGTGAATCAGTGCACACAGCATGCTTGCACTGGACAAGCCAGTGGCATTAGCTGAGTGAAAATAATGCCATCAAATGATGAAATACTGTTTGAAAATATCCTGTTTTTTCTATTTTAAATGAGAAATTTTCAGCTGAAGTCCACAGTTAGAACAAGTTGCTGCCTTTCATTTCTGTGTTTGTATAGATATGGATAAAATCAACATGCTAAACTGTAGGTGACTAGATTTTTAAGCTCATTATTGCACTCCTAGCCTAAGAAGTGCAGGTTTGAAAAGCAGTGCTTCCAAGAAAGAGTCAGCTGAAAAATTTGCCAAGAAAAAACACAACTGAGTAACAGTTGAACACAAATACTTCATGGGAAGTTTGAGTTCCCATGTCCCATTAGGTTGAGCACAATCTGCCACTGTCTTCTGGACTGGGTAGTGCTCAGATTGTGTACTGAAAGTCTTCCATTGAGAGAAAATGTAATTTAATGTATTTGGTATTTAAATTGTTCTTTTCCTTTCTCTACCCCTCAACTACTGAAGGAATATATTAAGAATTTTCTTTGTTTTCTGTCTTCCAAAAGAAGAGGCTGCCCATGCACAAGGGAGTGGGAGAAGGAACAAAAATGTAGTTGGCATTTAGCATTTGAATTGTGAGAGTCTCTGAAGGGCAATTGTGATAAGAAATTTGCAGATCTTGACAGGTGAAGACAGAAATTATGTGCAGGAAAGGTGTTCATTGAATTGTGCCAGGATAGGCTGATGGAAGTAGAAGTTAGGATGTAAACTTAGCAGAATGGAGTGACTCTGTACAGTGGAAATGAAGACTGAATTACAACAAATTTGAATAGAGAGTAATTTGGTTCTAGATGTATTCCAATAAACTGCTTTATATGACCTGTATATTGATACTTTATGGTAGTGGCAGCCTCTGCTGCATAGAAATGTCATAGAAATTGTCATGAGCTTCACTTGGTTTTCCACCTTTTTTCTTACTCAGTCTGTGAAATAGCAGCAGTGAGGCTGTCCAGAACCTTCTTTCCCATTTACCTAATTCTTGGTAATGTTACTATAAAATAATGAACTAACTTATCCTTGAACTTGAGAATACTGCTTCTCCTAGAAGGAGGCCCTTGTGTACAGAGATGTGTTTTATGGGTGTGTCCTGTTGAAAGTTTACTTTTGCAGAAGTGGATTGAGCAGGCTTTTTTTGTAATATCAAAATATTTACTTGAGTGAGCAATTTTTGCACCTTCCCTTTTATGCCATGCATGTGATTATTTAAACAGTATTTGTGGTTCTAACCTTTTAATTATTGTATAAAGGGAAGCAAAGGATATGGAAAAATGCATGCCAAAAAGATGAAAATTGCATGGGATACATTTGTTTTGGACTTGTTCTTACTTTGTAAGACACACTTTAGGTCCAACTTTGTCCCAGTTTCATTTTTCACTGTAATGATTATTTTGTTGGTACATATATACATAGAACATCTATTTTTCAAACAGTGAGTGAATGGAAAATACAGTTAACTGTAGAGGGCGCTGGACTCTTCCCTTAATTTT
Source organism: Cyanistes caeruleus (assembly GCF_971803275.1). Lineage (NCBI taxonomy): Eukaryota > Metazoa > Chordata > Aves > Passeriformes > Paridae > Cyanistes > Cyanistes caeruleus. The sequence continues at coordinate 26,163,724 of NC_141703.1, forward strand.
ATTTCTGTCGAGTTGAAGTGTTTGGAAGTCATTAGTGCTGGGATATGTATGTATGTCTGATGCATTTCTTGATGGTTCTGCTGCTGTGGAAAGATGTAATGGAATCGTTCACAGTGTGGAGCAGGGGAAAGTAAGAAAGAAGCACTGAAGATGGCTTCTGCCTTCTTTTGCTCCAGGATCCTGTTTGGAATTTCAGGAAAAAGCAGTCACATCTTACCTACTTTTTAATTAGCTTCTAATTTCTTGGATGCCTTCTAATCAGACATGAGTGGAAAAAATAAATTACAAGTATGGCAAAGGTGCAACCTCTTCTTGTGTGTGCTTTTGTCATCTCTGATTAAATAGCAGAGAGCAACAGCAACACTGCATTCTGAATCAGCATTGCCCCAAAGTCTTACTTAATCTTACTTCATTTTGCTCATGCGTTTTTAGGTGCTCCTGTTAAGTGCACAATCCTTATCTGTATTACTTTGCTTAAGAGGTTGCTTGGTATGTACCTTGTGATCAAGTGTCTCCAGTCCCAGCCTGAGTTGCAGAACACTGTACCGTGATGCACTTCTGCGTAGCATGTAGCAGGTTGTTTGAATTAACCTGTGCTTTTTATGGACACCACTGCCTGTGGTTGTCCCAGTCTACTGCTGTCACACTTGTCTCTTGATGGAAACAGATGCCACTTTAATAGATGACAAAACCCTTTATCTCCGTTAATTGAAGGAACGTGCAGCTAAACTCTGATTTTTTCAATGCTTTTCTACCTTGCTATTCAGGGAAAGTTAACTTCTTTGAAATTAGAGAATTATTTTTTATGTGGTTTGCGTCTAGCTCTGTTCAGCCTGTTTGTCTTGGCCAACAGAAAGGACTGAAATGGGCTCCTTGCACCCAAAGCCTCTTCCATTTTTGAGGAGAAACAATCTAACTGTTACCAATTTCATCTTGTGTTCTAAGTTGTTGCTGAATTAACAGAGAATCTGCAGCTCATATGGGGGCTGTTTTTTATATCTTTCAAGCAATGTCTGCTAGCAGAGAGCAACAGATAGGAAATGTTTTTCCTTGAGGCTCTATGAGAGTGACTGTGTCTCCTACTTACGTGTTGCATAAGAACCAGTTGTTGACATTGAGCCAAACACATTAATAGTTAGATTCTTCCCAGCTCCAGTTATTTTGGGATCTGGGTAACTTTCACCATGAGGGTGTAACTATGATAGTTCTAAACACCAACAGACACCAGCACTGTGGTTTCATCACAATCAGAGGCATTCATCTGACTGTCAGGATTTTAAAAGGGTTCGTTACAGTTACTGGTTGTACTGAACATATTCTTGTCTTGGCATCAAGGAATTGATTAAATTTTGTGCATGTTCTTGCAGGTTCCAAGGGGAAAAAATGTCCATCTGCAAATGTGTGGAGGAGGAGACACGCCAGTTATTTAAGCAGAGGTGTTTAGTACCATTTTATAAGCTCAGGTTATTGAAGATAACTATGGAGGGTAGGCAGATAAAACAACCTATGGGAGACCTATGTTCTCTGATTTCTAACTGGGAGTGGCAGGGCATCTGGAGACAGAAACCTGTATTTTCTGGGAGTTCAGTCAAGACCTATAGATTGCTCGCATTTTTTTTTTCCCCTTTTTCCCTGCTTTTTAATAATACTGGCTCTCTGAAAGAGCAGAAGAAGGGTCTCTCTCATCCAAGTATTCTCAGAATACAGACTTGTAAAGGAAAGAATCTTTTTTTCTCCCAAAGGATCAAGTTGTTCTCTGTCAATACACAAAGTATTCTGTTTGGTTACTGTCGTGGTAACTATGTAAAAGGTGTTAGGCCCTGTTGTGAATAAATTAAGCTTTTTAGTTCTCTTTTAGAACCTGAAACATCCAAAGAAAAATGAAACATCATAACTTTATCAGGGAACTTACTGAAATATTTTCACACCATATCAAACCATATTAACATATTTTCTCTTTTTGCTTCAGAAACCTAGTAATTTCAGAAGTTGTCAGTGCAAGTTGATAAGAGGCCCAGACTGAAATAGGGGGAAAAGTCACATGTTTTAATTCTGATAGGAAAAATGCTTTTTGGGAAACATGAACAGGAAGCTTGGCTAGAGTGATTGGCTGCTCATCTCGTCCCCAGCTCTTTTTCTCTTCCTGTTTCCAAAGTTACTGTAATTTTTGAAAACCATAAACGGACCTCTTCCTATGTTTATAGAAGGGCTTATGAAGTTAAGATTCATTGTGCTTTATGTCAAACTTGTTTGTTTGTTGTAGATAGTATAGCTATGCTTTCAAGGTATTATGCTTCCTTTCAAAAGCACTGAGTTCTGACCTTTATTTGGCTCTGAAATGTTTCCTAGAGTTTCTCAAAGTAAATCCTTTCTTGTATTTTTGTGTTTTGTATTTTCTGGATCAAACCTTGGGTCAGGTCTACTGTGTAATGTAATAGGAAAGGCAGTTGGTGGATATTTTGATTGGTTGTTGTTTTTCATGCCCACTTATGCAATGAAAATTGGCAGAAGAGAAAGCAATTTTTAAATATCTTCATGATGTCTATATTGCTTTTGTTATTCCACTGGTAAAGTGTTTTGTGTCAAAAGAAGCACACATTTATGTCAAATTTTTTTCTGCTCAGAGGCCTGACAAGACTTTATCTGTGTGTTATAAAATTCAACAGGAAGAAATGGAATATGTTGAACTCCTAGCAGCAGAAAAACACCAGGTTGAAGCCCTTAAGAATATGCAGCACCAAAACAAAAGCTTGTCGATGCTTGATGAAATTCTGGAAGATGTCAGAAAGGCAGCTGATAGATTGGAAGAGGAAATAGAAGAGCATGCCTTTGATGACAACAAATCTGTAAGTGATGCTTTAGATTCAGTCATTTCATTGGAGTGCATTTATTTATAGTTGGTGTTTACACTGTGTGTTTCTCTTGTGTTACATAGTTGTTAGGGTTTTAGTGATTGTTAAAGAGTGAGCAAACAGGAGTAATTGCTCATTTTTGCTAGTGATTTCTGTGGTTTTGATTTGAAAGTCCTCCCTGCAGCTGCCGCTTTGACATGGACAGGTGCAGTACATCTCAGTGATACAACCCCTGAGAGATATGACATCTCTGTGGTGGTGGGGATCATGATGTTGGACTTGGCAGGATATGGAGTCACCATGTTAAGTGTTGACTCTACTTTTTAATTTTCCTGAGAAAGTTACGGGAGAGCAAGAATCCTTGCAGTTGGTTTTCACAGTCTGCAAAAAGATATATTGTTCAAAGGAAAGATGTGAAATGTGTTGATGTTACTTTCTTCCATGTCTGACTTCTGTGTTGTACCTTGGCCTACCCGCACTGATATTTGTTTTTATGTTGCATGATGGGACAGTATCCTTCAGGTAAGGCTATGTGTCTCTGGAGCCAGGAATATGTCACTTTATTCTAGTGTTTCATTTTGCCATCCTCAAATAGACTCCCTAAATTTGCCTTGTTCGTATAAACACAGGTTACAGTTTATTTGGGAGTTTTTTGTTATTTCCACGTTGACTCCTGAGGTGAGCATAGCTCTTGAGCTCTGCTGAGGAGGCAAAAAACAGTTTCTCTGTAGCAGAGAGCGTCAAGCTGTGTGTTGTTTTTTGGTTTTGTTTTTTGCTTGTTTGGTTTTGTTGGTGGTGGTTTTTGTTTGTTGGGGGTTTTTTTGGGTTTTTTTTGTAGCTGCGCTCGTATAGAGAGAAAGCGAAAGCAGCTTTTTTATTTCGCGGCTGTGCCGGGGCAGCCGCACCTGGCAGCGGGCGGGCCGGGCCGGGCGGGGCCGGCGGGAGCGCCCTCTCCTGTCCCGCCGGGAAGAACGGCCCTGCCCGAGCCGGAGCCGCCTCTGCACCTGGGCCCTGCCCAACGCCAGCGCAGCCTTCTCCTGCCCGCAGCTCCCTGCTCTTCTGCTTGTAGCTCCATCCGCGAGAGAAGAGCAATCATTAAGTGCAGCCTGGAGGACTGTGTGCTTCTCCATCATTGCGAGGAACATCATTTTAAACTTGAACAGTGGGATTTTGGGATAGAGAACTTTAATACAGTAATCAATATTCTGAAAAAGATACACAAGCTTCTCTTAAAATATAGCCAAATAGTGAAGTGTAGCAGGCAAAAGTGAAAAAAAAAAAAAAATTGCACTACAACCTGTGCTTGTAAATTGCAGTTCTGAGAAATAAAATCCTGAAAATAACTAGGTAGAAACAGTTCTTATAATCTCTCCTTCAAATTTACAGGATAGTGACCTTTTATTGATTTAGAATTTTGTCTTTAGTTCAGATTATTGTGAACTGAATATCACTTTGTAATCTCTGATTGATTTTGTTCAAAGTAATAAAATGCTGCTTTTAAAGACATCAAGTTTTGATAAAGAGAGTGAAATATTTTTAGAGAAAAAACTTGCAGTATTTTTAGTTGGTGTCAACAAGTTCTGTAGAAACTTCAAGCACAGCTAAATAGTCTTTCCCTTTTTATGATATGCTTGAGTGATTCCCCTTTTTTGTTTCTTTGATTATTTGTTTTCTTAAAGGTAAGAGGTGTAAACTTTGAAGCAGTTTTAAGGGTAGAAGAAGATGAAGCCAACTCCAAAAGAAATGCTTCAAAAAGAGAAGTAGAAGATGACTTAGGTCTTAGTATGCTTATTGATTCTCAGAATAATCAATATATCCTTACTAAACCCAGAGATTCAACCATTCCTCGTGCTGATCATCATTTCATAAAGGTAATAATTTTAGAGACATTTTTGTCATTTGCTTTTAAATTTAGTCCCACTAGTTTGCATGTCAGTTCTACTTGGTTGGAGTGAGTATAGTTTCAGAATTTGTCTCTCTGAAGTTATCCCAGTGTTCATGACTCCTCCATGTATGGTGATTCAGCCGTGTGTTCACAACACTGATCATGATGCCACCTGAATCCTCTCTGTTTTTATTCGGTTTCTCTTGTTGCACCTTTGGGGTACTGTCCCTTCTCTCAGACTACAAGGTGTTAAAGCTATTGCTGTGCTTAATAAGCCACTTGCATATTGCCAGTAGAGAGAATTTACCTGGTCTGATGATGAAAAAAGGGATACTAGAAATTACATAGACATGATAGAGTTTTGATTGTATTCATACTTCATACAGAATAACTGGATTGGGATTTTTGTTTTAGTTATAAAACCTAAAACAGTTATGTTTCACCATCTTGTTTTAATGCAAATGTCATTCCACCCAGGAATTTGCCTATTTTCTATAATATATTTAAAATATCTATAAATTGATTTATAGTCCCCCAGTTATTTAAGGTCAATACCTCATCTGCTTCATCTGAAAAACTGATGTGCTTACACCTGCAACAGCACTGAGGTTAATTTACAAAAGTTTTGTTTCCTTTTCACAGGAAATAATCTACATTTAATTTTACAGTTCTATTTATCTTTTGAAAGACAATAGTCTTCAATTTCATCCCAAATTTATGTGTCCTTTATATTAATGCCTTTGTAAATCTTATGCATTTAGGATATTGTGACAATAGGAATGTTGTCTTTGCCGTGTGGCTGGCTGTGCACAACAATAGGATTGCCAACCATGTTTGGATATATCATCTGTGGAGTACTCCTAGGACCCTCAGGACTAAATAGTATCAAGGTAAGTGTGCAAGTTACTTCATGACTGTTTTAATTTGTTGAAATCTTTAAAAGTAGTTTTAAAAGAATACACCTCAAATGTATTTAAAAAAAAGATATCCCCAAACCTGAACCTTTACAAGAGGAGGGCTTCAAATATGATGTCTTTGAATCATTTTGTTTCCAATCCTTTTTCCTCCTGTAAAATTATGACAAGTGTTAAAAGTGAAAACTGGAGGTTGTTTGTTGTGGAAGTTTTATGTAACGTTCTTTTTTTTTTTCTTTCTTTCTGTTTGATTTTAATCATAAAGCATCACAATTGGGAGCCAAATTATTTAAATTACATGAAATATACAGAAACTTGCAAAAAGTCAGCGTTGACAGTGGAGGAAGCATTTAAAACAAATAGTTCCCAAAGAACATAGCTTGGCTTTCTAGACAGTTGTTTTGTACCTCTGTAGTGCTTTCATCCACCCTAGTCCCCCTATTCCTTTCCCAGTAAGTACCCTGCCCACATTCCTGAAGTCTTTTGAACCTTTTTAGCTCCATCACATGTACCCTGATTACTGGCTCCTGCGAAACCGTGAGCTGTGGTTGGCTGGACATGTTTTGATTAGTGCTCTGGTGTGCATTAACAGATTGTTTAGCCAGCAGGCAAAACAGAACACGTGCTAGGGCTGCATGGTAATGTCTGCTTAAGTTGCATGTGTCTGCTGCATTGATATCCATGAAACCACTTGGAACTTACTGTCTTTGCAACATCTGCTCCTACATGGGCTTCTGTTGAAAATGATTGTTGAGCTCAAAAGTAGGGATTAGTAGAAATTGTAGGATTTTGTTGATCTTGTATTGGAAGAAATTAAATAATCTCAGCCTCTGTGTTATACATAATTTCTGAGTTGAGAATGTCTGGAAAGTTTGACCACTTAGACTGAGAAACAATTCAGCAAGCCTGGCATGAGAAAGAGACCAAACAACAAATTTTCAAGATACTTACATTGAAGGAGACGATGTGGTCAGAAGAGATATGAGAGAAGTTTCTTTAGGACAGTTTAAGTGACTTGCCTTTTTCTTGTGCACCTGTGATTAAACATTATTCACTAGGATAATACTCATGTTGACTGGGTCTCTTGTGTTTGGTCTGTTCTCCATTTCCTAAAACAGTTGAATGTCTGAGGAACTGAGAAGGCAGGCATATTCTAATCTGGTAGAAAAGATACACATTAATTGATGATAAACCTTGTTTTCTTCTACTCTGGCTTGTATATACATAGAAAAGAAATACTAGATTTTTAAAATAGAATAGACTATTTCAGTCAACTTCCTGAACACTTCAGGGCTGACCAAAAGTTAAAGCATATTTTTAAGGGCGTTGTCCAAATGCCTCTTAAACACTAACAAGCTTGAGGCATCAATCAGCTCTTTAGGAAGCCTCTTCCAGGGTTTGACCACCATCTCAGTAAAGAAATGCTTCTTAATGTCCAGTCTGAACCTCTCCTGGGGCAGCTTTGAACAATTCCCACTCATCCTGTCAGTGCATACCAGTGAGAAGAGCTCAGCACCTCCCACTCCACTTTACTTTTTCAGGAAGCTGTAGAGAATGATGAGGTTGTCTCTCATCCTGCTTTTCTCCAAGCTAGGCAAACCCAGAGTCCTTAGCTGTTCCTCACAGGGCATTCCTTCCAGCCTTCCATCAGCTTTGCCCTCTTCTGGATTCATTCAAGAACCTTCATATCTTCCTTCCGCAGTGGGGCCCAGAACTGCACAGTGTCCCAGGTGAGGCCTGTGAGGCCTGAGGCCGTTCAACACTGAATACAGCAGGATAATTTTGAGTGGCTGGTGATGCTCTCTTTGATGCACCCCAGGACAGGGTTTGCCCTCTGGGCTGCCAGAGCTCTCTGCTGACTCACACTGAGCCTGCTGCCCACCAGCACCCCCAGATCCCCTTCTGCAGGGCTGCTCTTCAGCCACTCCTCTCTAGTCCATGCTTGTGACTGGCATTACCCCATCCTAGGTGGATCAGAATCCAGCATTTTGAATGGTTAAATAATTTCCTCCCATTAATCATCACCTAATGCTCCAATGTGTATCTACATCCCTCTGCAAGGCATCTTGTCCCTCAAAGAAAGAAAGTCAAAAGCACCTCCCGGTCTGTTACCACTAGCAAACTTTTGAGTGGTATGTTCATCTCCATTCTGATCACTGATGTATATATGTATCTATTGAACAGAACTGGCCTGAGACCTGAACCCTGAGGGTACACCAGCTACCAGCTAGGGGTATCCCCATTTTTCTGTTGTGATGAGGAATACAGCCACTCTTCTTGCTGTTGGATCCTTCTCACTGTAGCACAAAGGCTGGTAATTGTGCTGGTCTGAGAGATGGATGTGTGGAGCCTGAAGGATGGAGAACAGAATAGCAACCACAGTCTCACAGAAAGATTACACCAATAGACCAATAACTAGCAAGAAGTAGCTTCTGGAATGCAAGCCTTGGAGACTTAATAGTACATGTATAAAACATAACCTATTTTTTTTCAACCAGCAAGTAAGCTTACTCTTAAGGAAACTTCCCAGTCTGACCATTGACAAAGCTCTCTGCCTTCTTCACCTCTGTGCCTGTGGTTATCCCAAAGGTTGGTAGTTCACTGACACTTGTTGCAGGCTTCCACTGAGAGTTCAGTGTCCATCTCAATCTGCAGCTTGCCAGCCAATCTACTTGGATCAGATGTGTTCCTTGACACTTATCAAGATCAGTGCACATGTTGGGTAACCAGCACTTTCCCACCAAATTATCGCCTAGTATCAGCCAGGTGATGGGAAAAATGTACTCCAGAGGTGCTCTGGGAACTTCTGAAGTCATATGAGCACCAAGTGAACTACCTGTGGAAACAGAATCAATTTGTTTTGTAGTGTACTTAAAATTTTGTGTTATAAGTCTACTGCTGTGCACTGATATTTTTTTTTTAAATTTTTTTTCCCCCCCCCTAAGTCTATTGTACAGGTGGAGACATTAGGAGAGTTTGGTGTGTTCTTCACTCTCTTTCTAGTTGGCCTGGAATTTTCTCCTGAAAGATTAAGAAAGGTATTTTTTATATTTCTGCATTAATGGATTTAATTGCTAATTACTGAAACTGCATATTTCAGTTATATTTTAGATTTTTACACTTTCTTTACAATACAGTGGTGTAGCTTTCTGCATTTTTGAAAAGACAAATGTGACATTTGCTTCTGCACTTTGGAAAGAACAGAATGCATTATTTATTCAGTGTCTCAAAAAACCGTACATTTACTCCCTATTTTAGTGAAACAGTTTGATTACAATAAAAATCTCTCACAGTTTGACAGTCCATCTCTGCTTATTTTAACATGCAGAAATGTGCAGTTGCTGTTATGGAGTGTCAGTGATGTTTACCATTCCTGTTATAAAAAAATCTGGAAGTTTAAATACTGCATACTGAATTGATAATATGTATTCTATTGGATAATAAACTGATTGAGCAAGTGTGTTAACAGAGGAATATTAAAGGATGTGGCCATCAGAATTCTGCAAAAACTACAAGTTTCTTTTGGTCTTAATTGAAAAAAAGAAAGTAATAAACCAGCTAGAATTTTAATAATGGAAAGCATCGCTACAAGTATGTGAAAAACTGTATTATATATGCAAAGGATTGCACTGTGTGATCTGTTCCTAAATTGATGGTTGTGAGTTTATGATACTAGAAAAGATTTAATTGAAGTATGTTACAATTTATGACCATTTAGCTTAATCTGCTATTTCTAGTCCATCTAATGTACAAGATAAAAATCAGTAATTCGAGGGATCCTAAACTGCAGTAAATTACTGCTTCAGAATTGCTTGTGCACTAGTTTGGAGCAGGTTATGGGTATTGGTGACTGCCTTTGCCACACCCATTTTTTCTGCATCTTAGAATCACATCACGTAACGGGTCTTCCATTTGATAATTTTAATGTATTTCAGCCCATACTGGACCATTTGGCCCTTAATTTGTCCATGAGCTTTGGGAAATTCACCTGTTTTCTGGAAGGGAGTCTTTTTGGGGTGGAATATCTACTCAGTGGAATAAGTTGGGAGTTTTAGCTGATCTGGTGTGACAGGCCATTACTCTGTGCCCCAGTACTCCAGCCCCAAACCACACATCCTTAACTGCTTGTTTACAATGAAAAACGTTAGCAGCGAGAAAAGTGTCACAAGAACTTGTTTTCTTCCCAAGGTATGGAAAATATCTTTGCAAGGACCCTGCTACATGACAGTTCTGATGATTGCCTTTGGTTTACTATGGGGGCACTTGCTCCAAATTAGACCAACACAGAGCGTCTTCATTTCTACTTGTTTGTCTTTGTCAAGCACACCACTGGTGTCCAGATTTCTTGCAGGTAGTGTTCGAGGAGATAAAGAAGGTAAATATGACTTTAAATATAGACTATTATAGTATCTAATAAAATTTGAAAGAAGTTGACTTTGTAATATAAGAGAAGCTAGTTAAAAAACCAAAACAAAACCTGCTCTTAAGCCTGGTTACAAACAATCATCCTTGTTTAACACTGGCCATTGTTGTGTGTATTCTTGCTAGGAAGTATACTTGATTTGTACATAGCCAGTCCTTTTTGGGCAAAGACAGTGTAGTACACAACCAGTGCTCTCCATTGAGAACTGACTTTACTGAATGTCTGGAATCCTTTAACTTTTTCAGAGGTTACCGGATTAGCCCGCTGCTACATGTCAGAACAGAAAGGTTAATTAAAAAAATTCACATCCTTCTTCAGGAAACAGAAACCAGTTCGGATGGTCTTTCATAGCTAACAGCTCTTCAAATAAGGACCTTCAAGGGCCATATTTCTAGCTTCTCAAATACGTCAAAGTTTTTTCCTTTTGAAAGTTTTGACATCATGCTTTCTTCCAAATCTCCCTCATACAAATTGTGTTAGAGTGCTCCTCACCCTCTAGAATATTCATTCTAATGCCAGAATCAAAGGTGTATATTTTACACATGCTGGCTTGAATGTGTGTCTTCAGAATAAAGTCTATACTCTCAGTAGAGGAATTTCACTAAATGTGTAACTAGTAACTTAACTGCTAAGCAAAGTCTATGTTTTTGTTGTGTAACAGATGTTTCATATGAATATTTTGTTTTTATTTTAATATGTCTTTATAGGTACATTTTAATTTACCTATTAGTGGAGGAAAAAAAGTCCTTAGACTGCTTTGAATGACCTTCAGCCCATTAAGAGCTATATTGGGCTTCCATTTGATTAAGCCTTTTCTAGATTTCTGAGTGTTTGCAAGCATTCATAGTTTCTGATGACTGTTTCCATGACCACTTTGCTGATGTACAGGGGATATTGACTACAGCAGCGTACTGCTTGGCATGTTGGTGATGCAGGATGTGCAGCTTGGTTTATTTATAGCTGTCATGCCTACACTTATTCAAGCAGGAGTGAGCACATATTCCAGGTAAAAAAAAAAATCATTGTATGGATTTTCTCCCTGCCCCTTGCAATTAGTATGTAGATCGCCAATATGACTTTGAAAGAACCACATTTAACTTCAATTCCATGGAAAATAGGCCCTCTGTTCAGTGAGATTTCCTTTACTGTTCCTACTTGTTGTGAAGCAGAAACCTGTAGTAGTCATAAAAAACCAGTTGTATGAAAATAATCTCTTTGCTGTAGCTGCTTTAGTCCTGTGTGGTAATTAAAATTTTTAGTGAAAGTTTTTTACTGTAAAAAGAAATGTTAATTTCTTCACTTTCTTTATTCCTGCAGGGCATGTTTTTGTCAAAGACTAAGTGATAGTATTATTGTGCCTAATGGCTTGCCTTGAAGATCAGTCAGTGAAAATCAAATCAACATGGAAGTAAATTTTAAAGAGGTTTCTGGGCACTCGGCAGATTTAGTCTTAATCTTGTTTACTGATATATCTAAATACCTTCCTGTAGCTACTCAGTTTTGAGCATTTATGGAATTGGGTATTTTCATTTATGGGGAACCTGGTTGGGAAGTATGAGAGCCCTTGAAAGAAACTTTCTGTTTGTTCTTCTCTTCCAGCGTTTTCAAGGAAATTCTGAGAATACTGATATTGATTGGCCAAATTCTGTTTTCTCTGGCTGCTGTTTTTCTTCTATGTCTTGTTATAAAGACTTATCTCATAGGACCATATTACCGCAAGTTGCACACAGAAAGCAAAGGGAATAAAGAAATTCTCATTCTAGGAATAACTGCGTTCACCTTCCTTATGTTAACGGTAATCCTTGAAATTGATAAAACATTTTTATACATGTGGTAGTTTACTTCGTCAGTATCACAAAAGCCATCACTCTTAGTGTTATTGCATATACACATGCCTCTGTAATTATTTGGTTTTAAATTGTTTTAAAACTACCCCCAAATGTGCAGATGATTCCTGCGTTATAGCACAAATGAGTAAGAACAGATACAATTTGAATGTGAATCAGCTGAAATTTTGCTGTTAGCTTTTAATAGAGCCAGTTTAGGAATCATGATCCGAGTTTTAATTGTGGGCTACTTCATGCATTTGAAAATAATTCAGGATGGGTTTTGAGATGCTGATAATGACATTTTTAACATTTGCTCTCAAGTTTCTTCTTAATAGCAAATTCTCAACATTGTTTTTATAATAAAATAATTTTCTTTTTGTGTGAGAGACACATTTTGGGATAAAGTTAAGAAAGTAGAGAAATGCCTTAAGGTTTCTAGATTTTGATTAACGCTACTGGGTATGTTTCATTTTCCCATGCATTCTCCTTTTTTGTTTCTATCTCACATTTCAGCTTTCTGAAAAACTATACTGCTGGAAGAGCAGAATGTGACAGTTGCTTGATAACATTGTGGGTTTAACACTCCATTATCCTGAATGTACAGATTGTTACGTCCCCTGAGAATAATTAAGCCAAAAAGTTCCTGTGCCTGTTTTCTGTTTGCTTAGTTACTACAGTCTAACAGGAAAAGCTGACCTTCTTCAGGAAGAAGTTTAAGAAGAAGCTAGTTAGTGAGACCACAGCTTTAGTTAGTGACTTCTATTGGATAATTTTAAAAACCATTGCTCTAAACAGCAATTTATTTTTTAAATATGTCCTCTAATGAGAGAAGAAACAAAACTGGTTTCTCATTTTTACGTTCTAACAAACATTACACTTGTAGAACAACTTTATTAAAAAACAGCAAAGAAACCACTGAAGTTGTATAAAATATTATGCTATCTAGAAGCAATTTTACTTTAATTAAAACCATGGCCTACATAAAATCTGGCTTCTTGTACCCAAATTGCATTTCAAATATAAAAGGAGTTTGTCTATGTGACTTTTCACAATACATATGTGTACACAAAGATCGGGGGGGAGAATATGTTTGAGTTTGTTGGATTTATACTGCAAGCCCAGAAGGCTTCTTCAGCATTTTCAGATTTCTTTTTTTTTAAAGTTGATGAATAATTCATCAAAGAGAATGGTAAAAAGGAATACTGCAGGTAACATCAGTGAACCAGTTGAGATGCTTGATATTCACTGACACTTATAGATTCATTATAGTAATGGTACAAGTTATCTTTTGAACACACAAACTTAAAAAAAAAAATAAAGTAAAAAAGTGCTTGGTTGTTGAGTTGAATAGGTGAACAAACAAATCTTCTGGAAAACCAATCTTAATTGGTATAGCTGCTGTACTTTGTTAGGAATACAAACAGGATAAGTGACTGCAGTCTAAGCTGAAAAAAATGTTATGTATCTTTGGAAAGGTTAAATTAGGGTTTTTGGGTGCCAGGTAGGAAAACAGTTAAACTGTCATGGATTCTGCAAAGATCTTTCTCCTTGGAATGCCAAGCCTAAATATTGAAGGAGGTTGTATAATTAATCTGCAAACACAAAATTTTCTGTACTGGTATAGAAAGTTCTAAAAGAGCTTTTGAATCTGCAGAGGAGCAATAAGAGAGTGCCTATTTTAGTGTCCTTAACCAAAGACAGCTCTGTGATTCCATTTAGAAAATTTAAGATACATTTTTAAATAAAATAATTTAACTCACTGTCTAGCATTGTGAGTTACTCTGCAGTAGTCATCCTTTCCAATGCACAAAAAAAGTGTCTAGGGATGATATGGTGTTCCTGTCTCATGCTTATAGTTACTTATTACATGCTTCAGTGTTGGCTTCAGTTGGGATTCTGGGATCCAGCTAAGATTATTCTGTATTTGGATTAATGAGTAACACAGCACGTGTAATGCTCATTATATATAAACTTGATCTATTTTGCTTGGTTCCCATGTTTGAAAAATCTCAGATGATTAATTAAACAAGAATTACCATTTCCCTGCTGATAAGGGCAAATTCTGTATGGGAGAACAGGAGGGAAGATGAGACAGAAGAGGTTCCTATACTGCAGTGCGAGTAAGCAGTTTTCATACAAGGAGTATCATGTCAGTTGAGAAGCTTTGAGTGTGGTTGTGACTTCTGAGCATTTCTGAACTTGAGTCATTTGGATAACACTGCAACTTGTTATACCTGCAGATATTTTAGGAAGACTTGGAGCTTTAGATACCCTTTCTGTTCCCAGTATTCTCAATTATTTAATTATTATATATATATAATCATTTATATAATTATTTAATTATTAAAATACAATTATTTGATTGTACTTCCTCTCCCTTTTATCCTTCAACTAGTTAGGCAGATCAGGGCTGGGAGGTGGGGATTGTGTCAAGTGCCAATCCTGTAATAGTTTAGATGACACCGTGACAAAGTTGTTCGTCTTTGAATCATGTACCTTGTCTTCAGTAACAAAGGTTCAGTAGATCATTATTATACTTTCAGCAGCTCCTTTTCAAGCTTTGAGTTATGCAGATAGTGATTTGATTGTTTGCTTATTTGCTTTAATTGGTGAACTGTTCTCCTAAATTGCAACATAAGGAACAAATCTAACTAAAGGTTTTAAACATGACCATTCAGGATCAGTGGAAATGGCTAACTGATAGTTGTAAATCAAGATATTTACCACGATGAGCTGAAGTATATGTCAGCTTGAGCATTCACTGGTGTAGTGTTGCTTTTTCATATTCTATGTGTATGGAAACATTACAAGAAAGATTGTTTTAAACATTGTCCTGATAATGAAGTGCTGGAAACGTGCAGGACAACAGTAGTCAGTTTTATTGCTTTTAAAAACTGAAATTCTGTAATGTTATAAGGGGAATGGAAAAACATAAAACTTTACTTGACAAGAAGGACAGCAGTTACATTTACATTTCTATAGGATTGTGCCTACACATGGGGGAAAAGTGGCTTCTAGTTTTACTGCCTGATGGTTGACCTGGGATGGTGGCAGCAGGTGGAGGCAAATTGCCAGTTTGCTTTATATACTGAAAAGAAAAAGCAGTGATGTTATTGCAGTACTTTACATAGGAAAATGTATGAGGTTTTTCTGCAGTGTCTCGTGGATATAATTACTAATTGGAATATCATTCTTTGCTGCCTGAAGTACTTCTCAGTGGCTTATAACCTGCTTATGAACTCTTTTCTATCAATTAAAAGAAGATTAAGGAAGAACTGTAATCTCAAATATTTTAGTTAATTATTTCATAAAATACCGTTGAGATAGACCGTTTACAAGGTTCACTTAAAATTGTTTCAGTTTCCATTACAGCTTCACTTTCTTGAAATGCAAGATTAAAATTCACTTCTTTACTCTTGAGCAGATTTAAGTTACTAAAGACTGAAGTTCTAATACCTTTGTTTCCACCAAAATTTTATTTAATTTTACTGGTTTACCATATTCAGTAAGCTTCTGTGATGATTAAAGAGTAGCAATAAGATAGACATCATTAGAGAATATAAGCAAAACAACTCCTGAACAGATGGTTGAGATTTGCCCAGAACATGTTATAGCAGTAATGTTTATTTCTTTATTTATTGATGTGATAGAACATTCGAACATAAAAATCCAATATTGTAGTGAAAGCAAAGCAGTCCTTTCTGAATTGGAGTAAAATGGGATGCTAGAATACAATTGAAAACTAAGTTGTGAAAAACATATGAATTGACAAAATTTTTCATGTCATTTTGACTGAAAAAGGTTTCTGTAATGTAAGAGTTGAGAAGAGGACAGTGCAAAGCCCAGGGATTAGTAATGGCTAAAGCCCTGTTTGGTGAAAGCTGAACATTAGAAGTGATGCAAGCAGAGAGGGAATACTAAATGCTCAATACTTCCCAAGTTTTGCTGATGTAAAAAACTCTGCTGCAAATGCCTTGTTGCCAGTAAAGCAAGTCCTCTCCAGTACGTGTGTGCCCATACATTATATATAACAAACCCTGATGCTACACTTTTAGCTGAGGAAATGTGTCCACTTGTAGGTGATACTGTGGGACAACTGGCAACCAGGGTGGGAATTGCAAAAGGAATTTCTGTATAAAGGTACATATGAAAGGTTGGACTCGATGATCTCAGAGGTCTTTTCCAACCTAGTTGATTCTGTAAATCTGAAGATTAAATTGGAGGAGAGACGAGAGTAGATGAAGATGATGTAACTCTTGGTCCTTTTCTTGCTCTCTGATACACTTTACACTTTCCTGTATATAGAGAGACCTATGGATTTTGTAGAGCTGAAGTTGTGTAGTACCCAGAGACTAGACAAGAAATAGTAAAACTTGCCTATTTTTTTTACTAGGCCCTTGAGCTCATTCTTGGTTTGCCATAAACTGAAGGAATGTAATTCAGTTTTTATGCTGTGGGACCAAATTCACTGTTAGATGTGCAGTTTGCTCTGGTTATGTCTGATGCTTTTTGAACAAACATGTTTCTTTCATGCTCAAATTGCTCCTTCCTTTAAGAGTGATTCTCACAACAGTGCAGTATCATGCAATTCTGGTACAAGATATGCTGCATCTCCTCCTTTATGGTAATCTAATCCTGTCCAAGGGAATGTTTAAAATATTAGCTATAAAAGTTTTGATGTGGAGGTCTGTTACAGCTGATAGCACTTAAGTGTGAGAAGATTGTAGCTTAGTAGTAAAAATAATTCCAATTTGATTTGAATAGGCTATATTGGATCTTAATCATCCACAAGAGACTGTGACTTTTAAAACAACTAATGTATGATTGAGAATAACATAAATGTTTCCTATTCATAACTGTTTCCTTAATTTTATTCATCTCCTGGTGATTTTAAAGTCTTTCATGTATATATATTGCCCTCTTCCCTCTTGCAACTTTGAATTGTTCTAAAAAGCACTGAAATTCTTTCTGTTAAATGAGAATAACATTAGCTTGTTTGCTTCGCATGATCAGCAGTCAATTATATTAGTTTACAGAACCAATTTCTTACATTAAACATCTTGCAATAAATTAGTGCTATCACAAATGCAGTTCTGTGATGAGCATTCAGACATTTTTCTTACCTCAGTATGCAAAGGTCTTGGGGTTATTTTTAGGTGGCATTTTATGCACAGTGTGGAGACTTGTGTATTATGTCTTTTGCACTCCTCCATGAGTTTCACATTGCCTGAATTTTTGTTTAATATCGTACAGTAAAACACTGTTCAAGATAGGATGGATGGTGTCCCTAAATGTACTACAGTGTATTCTTGCTTAATCTAAATTAGAATAAAAATAAGTAGTTGGTTTTAAATGTTCTATTAATATTAATAACATTTTCCTATCTCAGCAAGATGACCATCTGCAGCTGCATGATTTTGAAGTAATTATTTTAAAACATGCTTTATACTATACCATACATTAGAAGTGCAGTTAGCTTTTTTTTGTATTCCAAGCATTGCCTTAAGCAGTTGCTTTGTGTTTTGTTTAGTCTCTTTACATGTGTTTCATCTCTTTTTCTAGTACTACATTAAAATATTAAAAAAGAATGAAGCAATCTGAATTCTTTCAAGCAGTCATTGAGCTTCATTTCAGTAGTTCACTTTACACCCTTAAATGAATCCCTGTTCAGTGAAGCACACAGGCACATTTGAACCAAATTTATAATAATAAAATGTAATTAATTCCAGGGTCTTCTGCTAGATTAAGAATCTTCTCCCAAATATAAGCTTGGATTTTCATTTCTTCCTTCTTGTTTGACAGCTAGAAAATACCTTGTAGTTACTGCTTTATTTCACGGCCTCAATGCATTATGTAATCCTGACTTCAAAGCTGTCATAGTCTCTCTCTGACTTGTGAGATCAGATGCAGTCCTTAAGGGTCATACAAAGCATTGCAGTGTAGATTAAGAAATTGATTTTAGTTTTTGTGGGAAAGGAGGTAACATAAAGGGAGAAACTAGATTTAGGAGTCTTCTGTATAAATACAATGCTGCAGAACATTGAAATACGTACACTGTATTCTGTTTGTTGTTGAATTTGCATAAAGCCATTGTAATTTCCTGCATTTGGTATAATGTAAAGTTTTATAGTTTCATTGTGAAATGGTATATAAAGTCACTCAGCAGTAGATTCTCTGTTATTCCTTAACAGATCACAGAGCTGTTGGATGTTTCAATGGAGCTGGGATGCTTCTTAGCTGGAGCTCTGATCTCTTCTCAGGGTCACATGGTTACTGAGGAGATTATGTGCTGTATTGAACCAATACGTGACTTTCTTGCCATCATTTTCTTTGCATCTATAGGTAACTTCCAAGAAATCTTACTCTAAAATATTTGATATTTATATGTAATACTAAATAATGTTACATCTATACTATATAAAATATATGTAATATATAAAAACATTGTTTACAATGTGGTTGAGGAGAAAAAAATGGTGTCTATAATGTGAGGAGAGGAGATAGATTTTATTTTGTTCAAATACTGTACTGTTAATTGACCACAACATTGGTTTGCCTTTGCTACTACTTTTAAATGCAACCTTCAGTTTCAGAAGCTATTTCAATGTTGTACTCCCAACTCTTGGTTTGGTGTCAATGTTTCAATGTAAATTCTGAAATAATCCTACTTCAAACATGTAACTAAATACTTTAAGAGAAAAAAAGCCTTGGTTTGGTTGTTGATTCATTGGGGGTTTTTTGAATGTTCTTTTGACTTTCCAGCAGCTGTAATTGATACTAAAATTGTATTACTATTTTGAGTCAATTGATAGAGTAGATTTCAGATTTTTGTGACTTGGTTTTCTATAGAAGCAGAATGTCATAATATATTTTTTACAGTTTGTTTCTTTAGAAATTTAGTTGGGAGCATGTGATCTGTATGTTCTCAATGCAGGGAAAAAATAGTTGAAAAAGATGTATCTCAGAGACTACTTGAATGCCAACTGAAATGCAGCATTGAGGTATGAGGGAGTAACTCATTATGCTTGATATCCAAAAGGAGTTAACTCAGAATACATACAGTAAATCAGTAACTTTCTTTTGAGCTGCTGCATTCTCTAGCTGTCTGTGCACCAGTCCAACCTCCAACTCATGTTGACTCAAAGTCTTAGGGGTTGGGCTTGGATTTTTTCAACACCACCCTTGCTTTTAATTCTGCTGTTAAGTTTTTTATTGTTCTCTTTATTTCCATAAATTTATTCAGATAACAGTAAAGTCCTATAATCAGCATAATTTTAATGTTTTTCCTTATATATCTGTTTGATATTCATTGTTTCATAAAAGAAACTAAAACTGGTGGCTGTCAAAACAAAAATTAAATAACTAGGCTTGCCAGTCTTAATTTTATTTTCTTTTTTTTTAATCCAGCCCATGATAATAACTTCTGGTGAAGACTGAGATCATTTAATAATAAATGCATGTATTTGAATAACTTATTTTTTAATCATGGGAGGAAAGTGGTGAGCTCTGATGAAACGGGCCCATATAACTGACAAGCTTGGATGAGTAATTGCTAAATGCTCACAGATGTAAGTTGTTTATGTGTTTCAGTAAAGATGGTGATGGAATGGATAGTGTTATCAGGGATACAAAGCATGACAAGTGATTATAAGCTCAAAGTTAATTTTAAAAGGGACTGAACAAAAATACTGTCCTACACTCTTGTGGCTGCATAAATTAAGACTAGAGATAAGATTTTACTAGAGTAAAAGAAAATAGCAAGACCTCAGTTGGCATGCTAGCAGCACTCCATACAGCCTACATTGTACTCTAAGGAAATTATTTTAGTCGTTCTGCTACACAATTTTTAAAAAAAAATCCTTTTAACAAATGTTGCCAGTATAATTGCAAGAAGGGGAGAAAAGAAAATTGCCTAACAAATTCATGTGATTTTACAGAAAATGGACATTATTTCTGCCTCAGAAGAAAATTAGCTAAAAAACTAGAACTATGTTATAGGCTTCTGACAAAACGTGATAATGCTTGGTTGTTAAAAAGAAACCCCAAACAACAACAAAAAAATCCTCTAAAACCAACAAAGAAAACGACCCAAAACCATATAAACCTCCCAACCTCAAACAAAATCCCCTTCCTCCCCAAATAAAAATTATCCCCTGCTCCCCCCTTTACTTTCAGTTACTTTTAAATTTTGTACTTAACAAGAAGTTCTGTGGGATGGCAAGGAGGTAGGTTTTGAAAGGCGTGATGTGATGTTGCAAAGAAAACCTGAGTAGAACAACAAGTATTCCTTAATTTTTCTTCTTACTAGATTTCTTTTTAAAGACTTCTTGCTTGCTCTCTACTTACATATGTACACATGCAAATTATATGTATGTATAAATATATAGAGATCTACTGTGTGAAATTATGTAAAAGCCACAGGGAAAGATTCTCCTTAAAGACAAGGTTGGTTTGTTACTATACACAGCAAGCACCTTATAGAGAGCAGAAACACTTGAGATCCTGAGGAATACTACTACAGTAGTGTAATTTCTGGTCCCTTTAGAAAAAAGGTACAAATGGAAAAAAATTATCTTAATTGAAAAGTGACTGTAAGTATGTCATTTGGAAAAGTTCATTCCTATTTTGCTTGTCTTAAATGCCTGCTTTTCTGTTCTTACTACAGAAACCTAAAAGCTGAGCTGAATAGTACTTGTTAATGTAATATCCATAGCAGTGGACCTGCCCTTAGCTTGACCTGTGCAATGGTACTGCTTTCAAATTTGCGCTTGGGTGCATTTGTGGGAATAATTTGCAGTTAGGCATTAACAGCTGCACTTTGAGTTACTCTAGCTGTACATTCATTTAGACCTCTGGTGTTCTTCAAGGTTCTTGGCACTCTTTATGCCGTCTGCTGAGGTTAGAGTTTCTGTTAGTCTCTGTCCTCACTGGTAGTTTTGAGAGAACATCTTGACAAATCTATTAGAGATACATTTTGGGCACTTTCTTTCTTATTTGTTTTTGTACCTAGTACACATATCTTTACCCATGCAACATTTGATCTAGTTTTGATTACTTTTTGGAAAGATGGAAGGCATCTTTGTGTAGATTGTTTGACTGTTTTAAAAAAGCTCCATTTTTTTTTTTTTAGTCTACATGTGGAGTATAGAGTTTGAAAGTGGGCATCAAGACCCTCTCTGCCACTGGTGAGGTAATAGATTACTTCCAGTGACTGACAAGTTGTATGTTTTCAATGTGCTGTACAGATGTAGCCACCTGCCAGGTTCCATGTTTCCCTTCTGGGTGACTCCTATGGTAAGTGTTGGACCTTGAATGCAAGGTGCTGAAAGCCCTTTAACAGCTCAGTCTTTTTCTTCAGAGGGTGGGTGATGCTGACACTGCCAGCACCACCGCTGTCCAGAACAAACACGCACACAAAGATTGTCCAATGAGCCTCTTAACATTTCTGTCGAATCTGAGAAAATCAAAGGAGGATCCCAACTGGAATTTGTTAGGTGGCATGCATTGCCTTCTCCTTACCCATCCTGCTCTAATGCTTTGTTTTTCTGCATAGAGCACAATGAAACTTTGAGGTTTCATGCTTTCAGAACTGACAATAGAATCAAAAGGACTTTCCCCTTTGCAGAAAGTTTAAGAAGATTGCCTTTCCCCTCTGCTGCTTAATGATCTATCCAGGGCTGTAGCATTTATTACATTTGCTGGCTATGATCTTAGGTTCATTAAGACTCCTTGTGGAGACAGCATCACATTACATAGCTAATGTGATTTTTCTGAGTGGTCCTGTCTTGAGGATGTGTCTGAATTAATTCTGCTGTCTCCAGTTTGACCCACAGAGTTCTGATTTTTGTAGCCTTGTTTGCCATCAAGGATCTCCAAGATGGCTTTTTTTGATGTTGGATCTAACCAGGATGTGGTCAAGACATTTGGATCTTCACATGCTGTTTAGAAGCTATCCAGCAGATCGGTAGAATCTGTCTAATTGAGGAAAGAGGGAGTTTACTTGTTAAGAAAAAAGTACTTTTAAAAAGATTGTGTAAAGTCTTGCCTGTAATTGTCCACAGAATACATACCAACTTCTACCAGTGAACTGTGCTTTTTGGCTTGACAATGATGCCCCCCAAGGCCTCTGTTCCAGCTCCTTGTGAACACTGCTTTGAGCTGAAGTCTGGTAGCTCGTGGTCAGCTCTGTAAACGTGGACCTAAGTGTTATCCTAGCTCTTGACTGCTGGCCATCGTGGTATGTGCTGATGACACTGCTGAAGTTTTTGAGTTATTTGAAGTGTTTCTTCCATGTTAGAGAATTATTTCAAAATTACTCCTGAGCTTAGTCAAATCAAAATCATTGCAATAATTGGCTGTATTCATGTCATATTCTGCCTATGAAATGAATCATTCTGATGGTGCTTGTGTTGTCAGGAAAGCGTCATGTGCTTGTATAGGAGTCTGATAGCACTTCTGGCCTTACCCTGGGTTTTCATCTAGGAATGGGGCAAAGGTCTGTAGTAACTATAAAAATACCTTATGATAGGATTCATTTCCTTAAAAAAAAAAGTCTGATTTCTGAGATGTTGATTTTTCTGCTCAGAATAGTGTATGTGAGAGGTTTAGGCTTGTTTTCACCTTGCAGACACTCTCCTTCAAAGGATTGGTATAGAAATCTGCTGTAGTTTGTGCTTCGGCTCTTTGGAATATGGCAATAATCTCCACACCGGGCAGCTGTTCAAATGGACTTCAGACTGCCTGTGTGCTCTAGAACTGAACACATAGTGCCATCAGTAATGATGAGAGCGCTAGGCTTTATTTATAGCCTTCCCTGGAAACCCTCAGTTCTAGATCTGGCAGACTCGTCACTCTTATCAAAGATGCCATTGCTGTGGGATGTATTTCTCTAATTGCTTTCATGTATTTTCTGAGGTCAGCCTAAAGCTGACTGAGCACATGATGTACAGTGAAAACAGAGAAGCTACTTGCCCTTTCCACATGCATCTGTGCATATGTGTGGATTTCTTTTTTTGGTGTGGTTTTCATCTCTTATTCTGCTGTCTCGCTTCTTACTTTGATAGTCTTGTGCATTTGTGCTTCAGTAGTTGGAAGGAAATTAAGAAATAAAACTGGATGTGTGGGTGCTGACTGGATGGCACTTGTGTAAAGATCTCTGATGTAATTGAAGAAGGTTTCCATCAGCAATTGAATGTGCATACAGACAAAACCCTGTGAAGTTACTGTAAGTCTGGAAGAGATGCCGACTCTTGGTTCTCTACAACTCATCTGGGTCTGCAGCACCTACAGGGAGGGAAAATTGGTAGAACCTTGTCCACATTAAAATAAGAAGTTATTTACAGCATTGATTTGCATGCCTTATGCTTTAGAAAGCTAAATTCCTGTCCTTCATCAGAAATAACTGCATTGGAGAAATGCCAAGTATTATGAGTTTGTTGGGAACACCACATTCAATTTCACTTTTTAGAAGGTTTTATGAAAAAGAAGTGCTTCCGAAGACATGCAGCTGTGTTTGCCTACACAAGTTCCTCTTGCTTGAGGAGATAAAAATGGACTTAGTTTGTAAGATTATTCCTCAGTGACTCTAGGACTTCTCCAACAAATATTTCTTTTTCTTATGTTTAATATTTACAGGATTTAGTTTTATGTTTCTGAGTTCTTTGTGGTTCTTGTTATCTTTCTTTATATATTACCAAATTAAAATGACCAAATATTGCAAAAAATCTCAAAGACAATCTACTCCAACAAAAGAAACCCCATCAATATCATAACTGGGTTTTTCTATAATTCCTTAACTGTTAGACCATGCTCAGGGGTTTCTGGCTTTACCTGATTCCAGTCTAAGTGACTTTTCAAGTACAGATGACTTTCAGTGTTTGGAAGTGAGAGTCATAGAATGAAAACAGTTTGGATTTCTGTTATAGCTGTAGTCTATGCAAATACTGAGTATCATGTTCCTCCCACTGTGATAGTCCATTACCATATCATAAAAACAAATTAAATGACCAGCAAAATATTACAATGACTGTGCATAACAATGGAATTATTTTCTTGCAGGATTTTTATAGCTTTCATTAGATGTGTGTTTCAGTTCTGATTTTGTATTGTTGACTGGCATGGAAGACAGAAGGCTTTAGAAATGGAAGTACTTGTGCATCAGTCATATGTAACTTAATTCAGTTATGAGTATTTTCTGGGCTAAACCTCCCCAAAGGAAAAAAAGGCTGGATATTGTGGGGAATGCTTTTGTGATCAAGTAGGTAGTTAGGGCTTTAATGATCAAGTGGTTGGTTGGTAAGTTAAGGCTTTTTATTTGATTGGTTCTGAGAATACAGTCTTGCAATTAAAATATATTATTAACCTAGAAAATTGCCATAGTAAGATATTGGCCTCAAACTGTGCGTTATTGTTTTCTTTCCTTCTAGGACTTCATGTTTTTCCCACGTTTGTAATATATGAACTCACGGTCTTGCTATTCCTTACACTGTCTGTCGTCATAATGAAGGTATTTTCTTTTACACTTTCAAAAAATTTTTTAATCTTCAATAATCTAAGTAAGCTATGTGCTGCATGCCCTAAAGAAAATTCTGTGCAAGAACTGAACATTTGATATATAACAGAGAGCGTGTATTTGGAGGAATCAGAATTAGAATACAGCTTGATACAACATTCTTCAGGTATTTAAAAAGAAAGTTATTTCATGTTAAAAGTAAGTTGCACATGGCAAAGCATCTATTTCTCTAGTTTGGGATTTGTGACAGTTACCAAGTGTTTTATTATAGTAAAGAAGATGCTACTTTTTACTGTGCAATTTACATTTGTCTCTTTTGACATTATTACAGAAGACACACTTGGAAGTCCATTATTTTATGTTATGTCCAAAATTATTCTATTTGATGCTATATATCTTACAGAGATAGTACTATTTTATTTATTGCACTTCTTTATTTAAACAAACAAACAAAACAAACCCACAATAACTCAAAAAACCTGTTTTTAAAGTTTGTCTTGGCAGTGCTTGTCCTTTCTTTGATTCTTCCAAAGACCAGCCAATATATCAAGTGGATTGTCTCAGCAGGACTGGCACAAGTCAGTGAATTCTCTTTTGTTCTGGGAAGTAGAGCACGCAGAGCAGGGATCATATCTCGGGAGGTAAGCTGTTCTGTGATTATTAACTTCATTTTTTGCACCTGAATAACTTACACTGTAATACAAAATCCCAGTATTTGAAATACCAATACACTCCAATTTTGTGGCACCTCTCAACTCTAAAAAAGTAGAATTGACCCATACAAATGGATACTTGAATCTCCCTGACAGGATTCTTAGTGCTGGTTTTTATTTGTTTCATATTGTACTTTAATATTTTAAATAGCTTAATTATAAATGCTTTAACTTCTCTCACAACTCGACTAGGTGAACAGAAGTTGCAGATAGCACCCAAGTCACAAAGACTGAGAGGCCTTTGCTTTTAAAATATTGATGCAGTTATTGGAAGAGAGGTATAGGAGAGTACAGTACAGAGAGAATATAGGATTTGAAGGAAATACCAGTAAATAAGAACTAGAGAGTAGATACTTTGAAAATTGCCTTAACATTTAAACAAGCAAACAAACTTGTAATCACTTTAACCTGTAAAGTTTGTTCATTTTAAATCTTCCATAGAAGAAACAACCAAAGTTTTTGGTAGTCATGAAAAATGTCCCCCAGGAAAGAAGCCCTAAACTTAGTTTATACTGAACTTGTGAGAATGTTACTTTTATTTGAAAGATGAAGTCTGATTTATGAAATTAAGTGAATTATGGCTATAGAGATACAGCAACTGACCTCACCTTTTACTACTAGCTGCTTTATCCTCTGCTTCTGCTCACAAAAAATGCTCTCCTGGTGCTCCGAGGTTTTCATTATTTGAGCAAGTGGACTGCATAGTGTTGGAACCAATTCCAAATAAAGCACATGCGAAAAACTTACACAGTGCAGTTCACTTGTAGGTAAAGGTGATTCACTTGCATGTTTACTCCTTCATATAATTAAGAGTTACAAATATGGCATGTTTGCATAGAGTTTCAAGATACCTGTATGTCATCACAGAACCAGTTATGTGGCCCACCCACTGAGCTTGGAAGCTTTTAGACTTTAATTTTTTTCTGCTCTCACACGATTATCTACTGTATAGGTTTGTATACCTCTGAGATTTCCTAAACTCATTCTTTTGCTTGAGACCTCAAAACTACTTCCTGCCACTGTTTTCCAAGACTTATTCAGACTACATAGTTAGGTTATTTTTTTTTCAGATGTACAGTATGACTTAAAGAGATTTTATAAGTGAACTAGCAGTGAACTTTGCCATTATATCATTAAACCAGAATAGTTTAGAGTGGCGGTGGGTTTGGTATTTTTTGATTGATTGCTTGGGGGTCTTTTTGTTTGGTTTGTTTGTTTGGGTATTTTAGGGTTGTTTTTTTTTAATAAAGTGATAATTGGCCTTTGACTTTTTAACGGACACTGAATATTCAAAACTGATCACTTCACATAAAAACAACTGTTCTTCTATAAGCTCATAAAGATGTTTTTGAAATTGTATCTTCACACCAGGTAAACAGGTAATCAGATGATTTGAGCATGCACTTGTTTGCTTTTGTAGCAATGTGCAATGTTGTTTAGGAAGACAAGTGGAATCTCTTGAAAACATGGTCTAGAAGAGTCTAATGTCCTCACACTTCTATATACTTCTTTGTATTACCATGTAGCCAAGAGAGTAATGGCTTTTATTTGCCTTTTGCAGGTCTATCTTCTTATTCTGAGTGTTACTACTCTAAGCCTTTTACTTGCCCCTGCCCTGTGGAGAGCTGCAATTATGAAATGTGTTCCGAGACCTGAAAGACGCTCAAGTACTTGATCAAGATTTGCACAAGTAGAAGAATATGTCCTCTTGCAAGGAAAACACCTTCATTGTTCGTTGTATTTCTATGCACTCAGAAAACAAGACGTGTTGAGTAGTCAGTCCTCTTAACAAGCACTTGGTTATAAGCCTTATACTGACCTTAAAACAAAATTCAATACTAAAAAATAATTGCGTCATTTGATTTGCACACCTTTTACAAAATTTACTTTAACTCTGACAGATTGGAATCTGCTAGAATATTTGTTTCTGATCCAATCTGTTACTCAAAGCATAAATTATTTTTTTAAAATATAGCATCATGCAAACTATGTTGATTATTTTTTTGCCTGAATGTGCCTTTTAATTTTCATCCTGTTAATGCTGGTTCATCACCAGATTTTGTTCAAAAAGGAAAAAAAGATATATATATATATTATGGTGCCTATGGTATCTTCTTTCACTAAATGACTTGAGTCATTTTCACATTTAGGATTTTAATATAGCAGTATAAAATTAATTACAAAAGAAATTTCTAATGGTGAATAAAAGAGTGATCTTCTACACAAAGAAAAAGTTTAACTGTTTAGCATCAGTTCTAAGCATATAATTACATATTCCAAATCATGCAGCCAGTACTGCATGATATTTTATTCCAAACTGCAGCATATAATGTATTTTCTTATAGTGGTATATTTTGTGTTAGCTCTTGTATTTATTTCCATATTTGACTAAAAATTGACAGTAAGAAAGGGCATAACTTATGTTTGCAGACTGACAGTTGTTACCCGTTCTTGTTGCTAAATGCTGCTACAGTAATGGTTTACAGGGATCTTTTCTTTTAAATCAAAAAGAAGTGTAGTAAAACTGGGAAGTGTAATTTCAATTAGATGTGAAAAATAGCACTTCTGTAACCTTGGAAGTTGGATCTTAGTTGACACTATTCTAGATTTGAAATTATTTTAAGTAAATTAACTTGCAGAAAACTAGAAACAGCAGACTGGATGTGTATTTGCAACCTCATGACCTTTTAAGTTACCTTTACATTGACTAAATTGTTAGTCTTTTTAAAATACCACGATATTTTAGAAAACAGTGTTTTGAATGTGATTTTAAATGTGTTTTTTCTTTAAAATGTTGTATGTAGTGAGATAGGTCTTGTAAAAAACCATTCTTTAAGTGTCATAGAGAAAGCTTACTCATAGGCTATAGTCTACTCTTGACAAAGCATTTAAGTGTCATCTTGAGGTTTATCTGATAAAACCAATACCATTTAAGATACATTAACACTTCAGTCAGTATTGCAGTGTCATCTGAAATAATATTGATACCCACAAAATGGTTCAAAAAATGCATGTTACGAGGTTTAATTGCCAATTAAAATGAAAATTGTCCTCCAAGCAGCAAAACAAAGTT
Organism: Cyanistes caeruleus; assembly: GCF_971803275.1. Classification (NCBI taxonomy): domain Eukaryota; kingdom Metazoa; phylum Chordata; class Aves; order Passeriformes; family Paridae; genus Cyanistes; species Cyanistes caeruleus. Next base: position 26,191,924 of record NC_141703.1, read on the forward strand.
TTGGATGGACTATTGTGCTCTATACCTCTTTCCCCTGTAGCAGCCTCAGTTTCTTCAGTGTTTTCTCTGACATCTGCTGGGCTTGTCCAAATGAAACTTGGATTAGTCTGGAGTGTGGATGTACTGGTGGGACAGGGTAAAGATCATCATATTTGAGTTCTTGCTCACTGCATTTGGGGCTTTCCCTCTAGGCATAATACTTCATAAAGATTGGAGGAATGTATGGCAATTCCACCTCCCCTCAAATGGTTTCAAAAGTTGTTGCAAAACAGACAAATACAGAGCAAAAAGCTGCCCTATAAATAAAATATTTTTTAATAAAATGAATCTGTAACAGAAAAGAAACTCGAAACTGATTTTCTGGTGTATTTCAGTATTTTTATTAAAAATAGAGGAGCAATTCAAGTTATACGGTTCCATTTAACAGTCTACTAGCTCAGATGTTTTATTCTTTTCCAGGTACCTCAGAACAAAATTTGTTTCTTGACTGTCCTATCCACTCCATCTACTGACCTAGCTCATTGTTTCTTCATGAAATACAAGCATCTCTCTGGAATACTTCGTTTTGGCTTTGAAAGATGCTTATTTCACATGTAGTTTGCCACCTGTTTCAAGGGGAAAAATGTATGACAAGTCACGGTAGAGACTTCTGTATGATTTCTATTATGTGACTTAGTTAGCCCTTGAAGCAATTATATGATGTATTGCACTGTGAGGAGTAAAACTTACCTAAATAAATTGCTGTGGGTAGTTGTAGTTCTCTAGAAAACTCTTTAATAGTTAGGAAGTCCAGGAAACACTGATGGCTTGTGTCTCTTAAAAGAAAGAAAATATTTTTTTAATATCTTTTAAAAGATTTGGGTGAAAAGCTCTTTTGGTACCATGTTCAAAAAAGGAAAGCAAGCAGCTAGATACCTTACTGGTTGCCTCAGCTCTCTCCCAGATAAACTTTGTCATGGTTTAGGAATGGTATTCCCCAATTTAGTCCTCTCACCAAAACCATGCTGTCAGTTGTTTCCCCTCTCCCCCCAGCTGGAAGAAAAAAAAGGCAAAGATTATGGGTTGAGATAAGCACCATTTACTGGAAACAGCAATGAGAGAAGAAAACAGTAACAGCAACAATAACCAAAGTGTACAAAGAGGAGCCCCAGACAACAGTTCCCCAGCCTGCCACAGCCAAAGGGGCCACCTTTCTTCCTGGAAGTAAGAGAGGGAGCCCCTTTCCCTGCCTCTGCCAATGAGGTAGGATGGTATAGAATAATGAGGTACATGTGCCCACACCGCTCCAGTTTCCACCCCCTCGTGCCTACTGTGAAGAAAGCTCTGTCCTGGCCAAAACCAGGACAACTTGGCTAGGCTTTAGGAGAACTGAGGGAAGAGAAATAGCCTTGTGTGAGTACCAGTGTCCTGTCCCTCTTTATTGACACAGACTTGGGTTGCCTGGTTCAATATTAGATATATGTGCAAATTAGTAATCTTAACAGACATATAGTAAGTTTGTTTACAATCAGACATTTGAGATTGCCTCACAGATATATGAGGTATATTGAGATACTGTAAATGTTTCCTGAAATGCAAATAATGGCTCCATGCATAATTTCATGTCCAAATGGGGTAGTCTCATGATATGATCTTAGGATAGAAACAACAGACCTCATTACTGAATGATCACTCATTCCTGTATGGAAAATGGGGAGAATATTGCATAACCAGCCCACTTAGGTATAATTGCAGCTTTTTGGAAACCTTATGCTTGTACTGTTGAATATTCTGTTTCTGTGTCAAGCAGATAAAATTAAAGCAGAAGTTCCAGAAGCCCTGAAAGGAAAATCTACTGATTTGTTGAAGGTTTTTTGAGAAACCAAAGGTCTTTTTCTGGAAATTCTTGTTCCAGCTTGTTGGACAATGGTTCTACCTCATTCATTAACTAATGATCAGCATCATTTGAATACAGAAACACTGATACAGAGCAGAAACTTCATTAAGTGATGAGAAGATATTCCTGTGGTCAAACTGAACTTACGGGAGTGAGAAGGAAGGTCTGCTTTGTGCTTGACTTGCAATTCATTCAGCTAACGTATTTTGGGGTTGAGATTTGTTTTTTGCAGGTTTTTTTGTTGTTGTTGTTGATTTATTTTGTAGGTGGGTTTAGCTGTGCATGTTTGGCATGGCTTTCTGAAAATTTGAGTTCTTGTGGGTTACCCCTTAATTGCTATTCTTGATAATTCTGTGAAGGTAAAGGAGCCAAAGTAGTGTAAAAGCTGGTAGTGTGGGCTGTGCTTTGTGAGCCATTTCCCTGGCCCTGGGGTCAGTTTGGTATATATGGACCCACAACCAACCTACTTGCGGCTTATCCCATACAAAGCAGGTGGCTTCAGTTTGTCAGTAGGAAGGTATTTGTGGGAGCTGGTTTCCTGAAACTGACTGATGTAGGTCTAGGATGGCTCAAGTATGTGCTGATAGTGGACTAAGTCCATGGGACTACATAACTTTTTAAAAACTGTAAGAATTTATACTTCCTGTAATTCTGTAATATGAGGAAAAGCATCCTCACAAAGCCTTGTACTTCACTTGTTTTATGATTGGACATCCTAAGCTTTGCAGGCAGAAGGATTGGAGGGGGGGGGGGGGCTTGTGTGACAGGATATTGCTGCACAATGATGCTTGATGGAGGGACTGAGAAATCTAGTGTGGTCTTGCCTCTTGGAACGAACCCAGGAACAATCTAACCACAAAAGCACTCCTGGGGTTAGTGTAGGGAAGGAATCCATAGTTCTGCTCTGTCCTGGCAGTGTTCCAGCATGTGGGCAGTGCCAAAGGTGGAGGAAACAGGATCCCTGAATGACAAGAGGCAAGCTACACTAAGTGTTACTACTTTGTGGGTAATGCAATGGCTTGTAAGGAGCAGCAAATTATCAGACGTCCAGTGTCTGACCTGACAACGAGGAAGCCGTCATAACTACTGCAGGGAGGGGGAAGAACACTGACATGTCCCTAAGACTGAGAGATGTGGAGCCCACTCAACCACTAAAGGCAGAAGGGAAAGGTATTCCTCTACCAGCTTTGCTTCTTAGCCCAGGAGATTTGCTTCTTGGGTTCTCCCACCACCTCTGTTGAGTTGTTACCACTGCTGGGTTGGACTTCTGACACTTTAAGGACAGCGGGACTAGGAAAACCTTCTGCTTGCTGGAGACAACAAACTGGACAATGGCATGACAAGAGTGACTTAGGGAGAACTGATCCTCCCTTGGGGGACAAAACCTAGATCAGAGGGTAGTAAAATTTTCAAAGTTATGCTACCAAGCTGTATGTTTTATTTCCTAAAATAGAGTAGAAATTTGAGAATTGGGAGATGGTACCTCCTGACACGGCCAGATGCTGACAAGGTGGTCAGGTAGCATTAGGTCTTTAATTAAGTCACGAGTTTGTACACATCACAGTGTTCAGATTGCATGGCTCCATGTTTGCTTGCATTTCCTCTGGCAATTCTTGAAGCTTTCTGCCTATACGCTAGATGACCTCTTGAGACGATTTCCTTGCGTCTGTCATGCAGTCCTGCCACGCTGATGCTGTTTAAAGTTATGATCTGTTCTGCTTTTCGTGCACCCTCAAAAGAGAGGCACTCCCCCGAGAACTGTGAAGTGGAATAGCCTTCCAACACTACCACACAAATGAAATCCTGAAGCTCCAAAATACCTGAAAAAGGTGTGCTCAGAGATTAGAGAAGTGTTGAAAGTTTTTTTCACCGGTACAAATACTTCAAATTAGTTGTGAACAACCCTCGGCTAAAGAAAAAAAACCAAACACTATCCAAGAGTTGGGCGTGTTTGGGCAGTTAGTATGTATCAAAATAAGTTCTAACAAACTAGGACACTCCTTCTTGTTTGTGCTTGTTCTGTTGACTCGCAAGTGTTTTTCCTACTAGAATTAATGTAAAACAAAAGAGCGGGAGGTGGGTGGGTAGGGATGTGAGATACATGGACGGTTTGAGCCCTCGGGCACAGTATATATGACCTGGAGGGTGGAGAGCAGCACTATCTACTGGAGATGTCTTTCAGGAAGCATTTTTTTTTTTCTGCAGCTGGCTTATGGGTTTTGTGGGGGAAAGTTTTTGCTGCTTTCTGAAAAGTTGTAGAGTTACAAATACATTTTCATTATCACCTTCTTTCTTCGATGTCCGCTGCCGTTAAGCTTTAGAGGAATGAAGAAATGGGGTAATAACCCTAGAGCAGCACGTTGGGGGGGGGGGGGGGGGAAGGTATTGTTTATTAGAAACTCCGAAGATTGCTATTTATCAGGAAAATGAACTTAGTGTTTAATTATTATTGTAAAGCACAACAATTCAAGGTCTTAAAAAAAAGAAAAGAAAAAAAAAAAAAAGATGTAAAAGTGAATGCGAATCTCGTCGACTCGTTAAATGCATCTTCTCCAGCACTCTCTGCTGGATATGTCAGCTGCTGCAATGTAGTGGTTCTGTGGTCGTGTGTTCTATTCCCAGCCAGTCTTCTTTCCCAGGAAGCAGCATGATTTTAGCGAAAGAACGAGCCTTTTACTTCCTGCTCCCCTCTTCATTGCGTTATGGGGAGCCTTGCACCGTGCAGGCTTGATCTTACGTGCAGAACTGTGTACAGTCCCTCCCCATCAATCAGCCTTGCATCCACCCCTATGAGCAACACGACTCTTGAGCTTTCCCGGCTTTCCCGCAGTTTCCACTATAGCGGCTCTGCCTTTGTAGCCCCCCAGCAACGCTGCAGGTTCTGGGTTGTTTGGGGTTTTTTCTCCCAAAATTTAGGGGACAATGATGTAATTACATCACACAACCCTCGCTAACATGCTCTGTTCCTGCGGTCATCATTGCACGCAGAGGCTGCACAGCCCCGAGGTGCTTTAGTTTTAGTCGCGAGGTTAAGAGATGCAACCGCCCCAGGGAAAACCATGGCTTGGATTACCACAAAATCCCTAATTTTAGCAACGATCGCTGCAAGCGAAACTTTGCTGGAGTAACGGCCGGACAGAACGCGATGAGGAAGCACCGGTAGCAGGATGTTGTGGCAACGCAACCGCACGGCCCTGCCCCGCCGGGTCCCGCTCCGCGCCGGCAGCGCGGCCGCGCCCGCGGGCACCGCTCGGCACCGCGGGCGGGCGGGGAGTCGGAAGAAGGCGCGAAAATCCCGCGCATGCTCCATCCGCGGCTCCCTCCGCGCCTTGGAGCGGCGGGCGGGCGGGTTGGCTTGGCCGCTCCGCGTGTGCCCGTGCGAGGCGCGCCGCGCCCGTGACGTCAGCGCGCAGCGTCAGGGGGACGCACAAAAGTGTAAGTTTCAATTTTTTTTTTTTTTTTATTTCATTAAAAAAAAAAAAATAAAAGGAAAAAAAGAAGAGACGGGGAAAAGTGGCGGGGTCGCGGGTGCAGGGTCCGTGGGAAGCGGGGGGGACGGCTGCGCTCGCTCGTCCCCGCTCGTTTACCCGCATCGCCCCCATTCCCGCGGGCAGCCCCTCGGCGGTAGCGGCGCCGGGCAGGTGTGCGGGGCCGCGGCGTGCGGGGGCGACCGGCCGGGAGCCCGGCGGGCTGGCGGCCGGCGGGGGCAGAGGCGCGCTGGGAAGTGACAGCCCGCCGGGGGAGACCCTCTTCCCCCGCCGCCTTTTCTCCCTGCACCCCCTCCCCCGGAGCGCGGGGGGAGGAAGGCGGTCCCTGCCGGTGCCCTCTCCTCCCTCCTTGCTTCCCTCCCCTGTTCCCGGGCTGCCGATGTCGGTGTCCCGCCGCCTCCCCCCGCCCCTGCCCCCTCCCGCCAGGCCCGCGCAGCCGCCGCACATGTGCAGTCGGGCGCCTCCGCAGCGGCAGCGGCAGAAGCGGCGGCAGCAGCGCGGCGGCGGCGGGCGGGGGGTGCTCCCGCTCCGCGCTCCGTGTCCCTGTCTCGGGGCGGCGGCGGGGGATGGAGCCGGCTCTCTCTGCCTTCGGCCGCTCAGGTGCGGGCAGCCCGCGCCCGAGGATGGGAGCACCGGGGGTTGCGTGGGACGGCGGCGGGGGGCGCCGCCGGCGGCGGGTCGGGCACGGTGGGGATGGGGACGGCGCGGACCCGCACTCCGCCCGCCGCCCCTTCCCCCCGCGGCCGCCGGCGGTGCCGCCGGGCGCGTCCCCCCTTGCCCGCGCCCCCGCCGCCGAGGCGATTAGCGCGGCCCCTCGCTGCCGGGGGGAGGCGGCGCGGGGCTCTGGGCTCTGCCCGGGCGGTGAGGCCCCGGTCGGGGGGCGCGGGCGGGCGCGGGGTGCCCGAGGCGCAGGGGCGGCCGCCGGTCTGTGCCGCCCGGTGCGGCCGCGGCCCGTCCGCCTGCGAGGAGGAGGAGAAAAGCGGGGCTGGAAGGCCCCGGGGGGAGCTGCCCCTGGGGCCTACTTGTGCCTGCTGCTGGAAATGGGGGTGGGGAGGAGGAGGCCGTGATCGCTGCCCGCGCCCAGCGCTCGGTGTTGGAAGGGGCGCAGCTGGACAGGGACCGGCCTCGCGTGGGATCGGGCACGGGCTGGGGGAAGGGCTCTCGCTGCCGGGGCGCAGCTCAGCCCCGCCGTCGGGAAAAGAGTGCCCCCCGCACGTGAGCCTGGGGCTCAGGGGACGAAAAGGTGGTGATGGGAAACTTTCCCCTTTTTAAAAACGTGTTTTTTTCAAAAAGAAACCTAAATTGTACTTCGTAGTAGTCAATAATTTCAATTGTAAAAACTTTCCCTCCTTTCATTTTTTTATAGCTGGTGCTGTCTTTGCTTTCTGCTTTCCAGAAAATAGCATTGTCCCTGTGTCCTGCAGCCATCAAGATTTTAAAACGACTGGTTTTTAGTCTTTGGTAACATGGCAAAAGATGTAAGTATATTTGTAGCATATAAAATGTAGAAGCATAGAATGTTTTTATTAACAAAAGCAAATGGGGTCATGCTTTATAATAGCTGGCATTGATGAATACGTGGAACTTTATCTATACTGTGCATCAAGCCTAGGCTGTTTTCCTGTAGACGGTGTAAGCCAGCTTCAGATCTGCTGCCATTTTTTCAGAGTGATTAATCTTGAGAATTCCCTATGCTAATAACAGCACTTGGGCCGTTGTCATTATGTGCATTCATATTGAACACTAAAACAGCTTGGGTTTGGATTGGATTGAAAAAACCCAGCAAGCGTCGTTCAGATGGCGGGGCTGTCGTTGCCTACTGCTGTCAACTAATGTTGCTTTTCTTGAGTTCAAGAAGGCATCAGAGATTGGAAGGAAGATGGTTCATTCTCCATATGTGTTCATTGTTTATCTCTGTCGACCAAAAGATGCCCGTTAGTGTCTGTAAAAACAGGCTTTGGGAACTTTCACCACAGATTCCCATTACTGCTGTCGTTAAGGGTGGCGGATTTGATTCTGCGACCTGCCTCATGGAGCTTGTTTGCTCTTCACCCCTTCCAGTACTTAATAAAAAAAAATTCAATTTATTCTGCCTTTAAGATGTCAGTCATTGTTCATGCCTATTATAATTGGGCTTTCATCTTTTCTTATTGAAAAGAAGACAATATACTAGCCTGTATATTCAAATTAGAATATATCTCCCCTTCAAAAAAAACCCAAAACCCCAAAAAAGCAATGGCATGCAAGCTAAGGAAGAGTAATACAACTCACTGGTTAAACAGCAGGTTGCGACCTAAAGTGGAATATTGCGGCTTTCAAATAGTGGGAATTTCCATGAGTGAGTGGTTTAAAAATTTAATCTTTTAGGGAATTTTAGTAGTTTAACTGAAAAACATCTTAATGTGCAGAAAAGCAACCAGACATACGTAGTCACTCAAAGCTTGCCTGGAAGAGATAAGGGTGGCCAAGTACATTACAGATAGCAGAGTTCAGGGAATGATAGGCCATATAAGCGGGAAGAAAACGAAAGTGGAGTGTTAGCCTAGGAGATGGTTTGAAACAGTTCAAAGTAATTGAGATACTAAAGTACATTTGTTTAATATTAGCTTTTGGGAGAGAGATCAGCGAAGTAAAGAGCTGCTAGCACCTGGAAATATGGGTGAATGTCCTACTAGAGCTACGTGAGAGTAAAACATTTAAGAACAAACCTTATTTTTGAAAGATCGAGTTTATTCTAGTAAAGAGCGTAGTTAAGGAAGAAAGGAAGAATAACCTACCTCACAGTAAACTTAAGAAATAGGAGAAGGTGCTACAGATAGGAAAAGAACTTGCTTTTTGGTATCTTTGTAAAGAAGTAATAAACTGAATTTGAAAGAATGAAAATCTAGGTCAGGTTTTAGATAAAATTTTAAGAGTTCTTAAGCACTGGAACAGGGTAGCTAGAAAGGGTATGAAATCTTAACTGAATATTGTCTAACCTGTTCTTAAAAACATCTACATATACTTCAAACCTGCCTCAGGGAAGAAATATGAACTGCTTACCTTTTAGCAGACTGTACCCACCATTACATGACATCTAGAATGTGTACTGAGTGTGACACCATAATGTGTTGGGAAATTTTAAATTTCTAGGTCTGAATATGGGCCCTATGAATTGTGGTTTAATGCTATAACATAGAGATGTTAATTGGTATAACACTTCTTTAATTTTCAGAAGGGAAGATATTTCCATATTTTTGTTCAAAGTCCAAGTTCTTTTTCAAGCAGAATAATGGAATTAAGCATGACACAGACAGTATCACTAAATTTCTGGGCACTGAGCATCTGAAAACCTGTGTTGCTGTAAATTTAAACATTCTGATGTGAAAATATTGCTGTGATTAATGGCTTGTGGTTCTGCCATGTCACCCCTCAAGTGCTCTAACTGTCTGTGAGATGTACTGGTGAAGAAGATGGCATAGTTGATGATTGCTCCTGCCTCTTCCTTCCCTTTTTCTCAGCAGAGCTGAGATGGCTAAACTGTGGCTGTGCTGCTGCAATCCTAAGTCTGGGCTTCAAGTGGCATTTCCATGGCCAGGGATGTTCAGAGTGCTCCAGCCTGGGAGTGCAGGTGTGATGTGCATCCCACTGGTGTCCTGTGCTGCTGGGCCAGTGTGCTGTGGTGACAGTGGAGCAGGGAGCCCTGCCTGCTGAAGGGGAAGGTGTGGGGACAGTGCACCACAACAGAACACGCTCCTACTTAATGCTTCTCCCTGCCTGCTGCAGTAGAGCACTTTTCCTTTTATTGCTCCCTTCCAGTTCTTCTGATGCCGCTTTTTAAAACCTATAATTTGATAAGACCTGCTGGAAGAGTCAAATACTTGTAAGTATTTGCAGACCTGAGACTTTACTGGATAACTGAACAAATGGGGGAGTGTGATGGAGAGTACTGACAAACCCAGTGAAATGTTTTTGTAAACTATTAAAGAATTGCAAAAGTAGTGATCAAGCTACCAAATTAATGTTTATGAACTATATGATCCAGGTCTAAATTCTGTGAAGTTTTACTTTAAAATGTATCTCTCTAATGCTTTTCAGAGTGTACAGTTGAGAAAATAAGCAGCAAAACATTGATTTTAATTTTTTTTTTCATTTATATTTTGGGGTTTTATGCGAAATAGTTTGATTTTCCTCAGCAGTAGTCAGGAAGCTATGAGGTGGGGGGAAAAAATACATTCATACGTAGCACCTTAATTAAGAGCCTGCAGGTGGAGTTTAAGTGCATAATCACAGTGCTGTAGCTGGGTAACTTGACAAACAATAATGTAAAAAGAAATACTAGCTTGTGAAGGTTAAAGTATTCATGGGTATATCAATTTATGATTTGGGTAGGGGATCTGAAGTGCAGTAAAGAAAAAGGGCAAAAAAAAAAGGAGCACTCATTTTCCAGTGTGATCTGGTAATAGCAATAAGCACAGCCATTTTTGAATTTAGGAGCAGTGTGTGAAACTGAGAAGCAATTCTAACAGAATCAGGCAGACGTTGTATATCACTTTCAATTCAAGACATCTTAGTTTCTAGAAAGGCTTTACTCTTTGTGCAGTTTAAAGAAACAAAGGAAAAATACATGTGGACAGGAAAACAGCAGTTGCCATATCTCAAGGACTCGTGTACCTTGAGAGTGGGATCATTGCATTGCTTTTCAGAGTCTGGATGACAAGTTGAGATCAGGAGTTTTTGGTACAGTTTTACACCTGCATTTGCAGTGTGTGGGAAATTTCTTGGTCCTTGCATATGGGCAGTCTCCAGAAACTTCATCTTAGTCAGAACTCCTCTTTCTGGTTAATCAGTATCACTCTGAGTTTGCCTTGTCTCCTGTGAACTCTTCCACTACTTAAAAAATGTGGCATCTTCCAGGCAGGAGCTGAAGGAGCCAAATGTGCAGCCAATAGGCAGGATTGAATGAAGTAGAAGGAGTTAATGTAGCAAGAAACAAATTTGATAGATTTTTTTTTCCAGCTTCCAGTGTAAGACTGAGCACTGCTTGCTGGCCACTTTTATATTCAATTATATGTTGAGAATTATCTGTAAATTAAGATGATAAATACTTTTTTTAGTAGCATTGGTTAACATACCTTCCACCACTAAATTACCAGCTTCTGTAACATGGCTGAAGATCCAACTTGTGGGGTGACCATATTTCTCCCCTCAGTTACTTCTGTCACTGCTGAACTGCTGAGGCCTCTCAAGGAGCCATAAGGAAAGAGATGCTTGTGGATCTTTTCTCCAGCACTCAGTGGAGGAAGGCGGTAGCAGGAGCAGCGGAGTCTATTGTCTGCCGAATTTCTGTACTCTTAATACAACCACTTGCAGGAACTGGATCTGTTATTGAGGATAGTGCATGGTGTTACAGTAAATATTGAAGAGAAAGAGGCTAGACAAAAGGAATGAGTATGGTTCTTTCTGATCTCCAAAATTACACTTACCAGAACAGATGAGTCATGTAAATGAAATATTCTTATCTAGTCCTGTTGTTTGTGATTGTTTGTTTTTCACCATTAGTGGAGGGACTGCTTCAAGCTGTTTAAAAAATAAATTGTGCACAGAGAACTTGAAAATGAAAAAAAATTTCAAAAACATTTTGAACAGACACACCACTGTGTTAGCCTTTAGAGTTTCTCACAGGCTAAAATACCTTTCTTGAGAGCTGTTCTTGAGTTAGTGTTTCATAGGTAACTGACTGTGTTGGCTTTGAAACTGCTTGTTCTAAAATTAGATTTTTTAATTTATTTTTAAAAATTATATTCTACTGCCATCTTTTGCTTGAATTATTTTATGAGGGATTCTTCTCTTGATGCCTGGTTTGTAGAAAAGTTACTGTATCTCTTTAGATTTTTATGGTACTTTAATGAATCTTACTGAATAGTAGATAAGGCACATCTCTCCAGTTTTGCAAAGGAAGCCCCGTGCTTGAGGCTTCCACATGGGCTTTCCACATGAAAGAACATGTGGAAATATGAGGACACACCATAAAAAGTGTAAAAAGTTCGTCACCTGATCTAACGTTACTGTTTAAGAGCTGTACAGATGTGGGAATTAACGCCGGTGGTTTATTTTAGTTGAGTATTCAGAATACGTTCAGGTATGTAGCTTAATCTAGTGGATTTATTTCACAGTATTAGTAAATATTTTGCTCAAAGAATATTAAAAAAATTAAAAAACCCACAGCAAACTGGCTTCTTCACACAGTTTTACTGGATAGATTAATATGGCTGCTGTTTTTGTGGAAGGTCAAAATCTATGCTTTTGTATTAATTTTTTGCCAGAATGCCACAAAGTTTGTACTTTTTAATAACTTCTATGTTATGTTTCTACATCAATCTTGAGTAAGGCTAGAAAGTTAAGCTTGGGATGGATTAAAAACAACAACCCAGTGGGAGTAGGAAAAACACTTTATTTTGAATTTTTTTACGTGATGCACTTTCAATCCCTAGAAAGTATTGAGAAGTCTTCAAATCATTTTTCAGACTTTCCTTAAAATACCAGCATGAATTTCTCCTTTTATGTTTATTTTTGGGTTATGTACTGGAAATTTCATTGAGGCGGGCTAGAGAAGTTAAGTCTTTGAGGAATCTGAAGCGGTCATGCACCTTCTTTGATATCATTTTAGTTCAGTAGCTTGATCTACTTCTGTTTGCCTTCAGTGAGTTCTAACATGTCCAGAAGTTTGCAAACTAGTGATCAAATAATATTGCGAAATTAGGTCATCTAAAAAGGCATCTCTGGGATTTTGGATGTTGCTGATTTTTTTTAATTTGCTTTTTCAAACAAGGCAGGAGGAAAGTGATCTTTAAGCTCTCTTTTATACATACCAGATATGCAGTCAGAGCTGTTTCTCCCCTGTGTTGGTTTTTGTTATAAAATCAGGAAACAGCAACTCAGAAGTTGCCTGTCACATTGCCAATTTATTTGTCTAAATATATATAAGTATTTTCTTGTAGTCTGTAAGTGTTACTTATTAATTAAACTTTACTAGTTGTATGTGCCAGTTAGTGACAGTGGCTTTATATAGGTATGTTGCAGTATTTTACTGAATAACTACACTGTGATGGCAACAGGCTCAGCAAAAATGCAGATTTTGGAAGTTAAGTTACGCTGGGGATCAATTGTTTTAATGTTTGCGTTTGATTGTGTGAGTATCTATTAATGGAGATTTATTATGGCTAATTAGGAGTGGGAAGAAGAATGGATCAGTCTTTACTAAATGTTGTCTGTATGAGGACAGTTCTCAGATAGCAGACAACTTGATTTTAAAGATGGACAGTGGTCCGTGTTCCCCAAAAATGCTTCTGGCTACTTGTTTTGTGTTACATTACATTTGCTAAGTGTTCCAGAATTGCATTATTTGTTACACAGATTTGGTTGAAAGTTGTACTGTGGGCCACTCTAACCTTGTAATACACTGATAAGGAGGTTGGTGAGGCAAATGGTTCTGGAAGGGTCCTTTGTAATGTTATTTGTTGATTTCAGCTGTGGTTCACACAGCTGGTGAACAAGCTGCTCTAAATTCTTGGGTTTGGCTGGAAAAATAAGTCTCTTATTGTCAGATCTAGAATGGTTGCAGGATGTAGTTGTGGAAGTGGCTGCTGCTGATACCTCCACATATGAGTATTTAGTCCTAGAGGATACTAATGATTATTTTATTTTCTGATTAATTTATGTGGTAAAAGTGGTGCTTTGATGTCATATTCACCACTAGGAGTCTCCTATTCAATTCTGCTTCATTCTTACAGCTTCACAGTTAGTTTTGGGGACGTCAGCTTTAAATTTTGAAGGGGTTATAGCACTTGAGCAATTGAATTACTGTAAGAAGCAACAGCATGGAATGACTTGTGACTCTTGAGGTGTTTTTGATCTGTTGGCTGCTTAGACTGGACCACCATTTGACTTGTCTTCAAAGCGAGTTTTTAGTTTAATTTTTGCTGAATTCTGGATGTGTTGCTCTTGTCAGAAAGAGCAGCCAAGAAGCTAATGGTCATGACATATTCTGCAAAAAAGACCTGGGGTGTAATTTTGTGTATTGCTCAGTGTCCAGCTTACCTGCAGCATCAGCAGAGCCTGTTTTCAGATGAACGACAGTGCTTGACTGAGCTTCTCACCTGTATTTAGCTTTTTGCCTTCACAATTCTGTGGTATCCAGACCTTTATTTTAGTGCTTTGACTATGCCTTGTTAGTTAAGGTGCTACAAATTCAAATGTCCTTTTTGGAAAGCTCATTTCTGTGGTTTAGCTCATTGCTGAGTGGTTGGTAGACACATTAATCTTGAAGATACTGCCATGAATTGAGGATGTGATATGATTATCTCAGTTTCAGAAAAAGGCTACTGAAACAGTAAAACAACACATCTGAGAATTTTGAGCAATCAGATTTCTGTAGCCCAACTTCAAAAGTTTTTGTTGTTTATACAGTAAAGAATAGATCTCACTGGCTTAATTTTCAAAATGAAATCGAAATGTTTTAAATTTAAGAACTTTTCGCCCTTTTCTACAATATTCCTTTGCTTGAGATCTTGATTGCCTTTTAAGTTTTGCAAAAAATGACATGGATGTCTCATAAAAATAATCTTTTGCAGTTGCAGAATAATTCATTCCCATAGCACATTAGCTCTGGTCCCTGGATGATGGGGAAAGTAGTTTATCATCTTGTTATAAAGGATATTTGCATATGGATAGGGGTGAAAGAAAAATAAAGGTTGTTTAAGCAGTCTTAAAATAAGATTTCTGATTATAAGCTTTATCCAGTTCCACTTTGTAACTTTGCTTATTTTCTGTTGCTTCCTGATATTGAAATAAGGCAAACAAAAAAAGGAACTCTGCATTGTCAATAAAGTGGCCCATGGTAAAATTGCATGGCATGGAGCCTTTAGACATGTTGCCGTTAAAATGCCTGGGGATCATCATGGATCAATTTGGGTGCAGTTTGGCACAAGGTGGGTGGTTGTTTGCTGGTAGGCTTTGCAAATGCCTGTAGACAGCAGAGGCACCATCCTGGTCATGGAACTGTGGAATTGTTATGGTTGGAAAAGACCTCCAAGATCAAGAAGTCCAGCCATCAACCCAACAGCACCAAATGCCTCTGACAAGCTCTGGGTGGAAATGCTTTTCTTTCCCAATTCCTACATTTTCTGATTCTGTTGTCGCTGCTTCTTTCCTAATTTATTTTGAACTTCTCTGTCTGAGTCCCAGCTTATTTCCCCTTTCAGTTGTAGTTTAGATTGTATTCATTTTCCCACTTTCCATGTTCTTCCCTTCTTCTCACAGGATTTGATCTCATTGTTCCATTAAAGCTCTCTTAGGTTCTCATCATTTGTATTGCCTATACTTTTTCAGCGACTCACAGTTTCTCTACCTCAACTCCTAATTCTGCCATCTTCCGTCTGATTTTCCAACTCATTTTTTGTGTCTTTCCCAGCCAGTCCCAAAATAGTCTCTGTTTCATACTGTCCCATTCTGACTCCCATTCTTTAACCATTCTTGTATTTTTGGCACCTGTATGTCTTTGTCAAGCCCAGTCCTGTGCCTCCATACTCTATGTGGCTTAATCTTCTGTTAACAACTGAATATTTCTTTTCTGAGAAAGAGCCTTGTAGCAGGTACCTCTGTTTCCATATATCTCTACCCTTTTTGCTCTTCCTCAGCACTTTTTCAGGTAGTTTTCTTAAAATTGGATCATTACTTAGAAGCAGGGTAGAAGAGGTATTTCTGTGGCACAATAGCACCCTTCTCTTCCCCATACTTATTTGAAGTATTGTCAGACAACATGCCTCTGGGGTTAAATCTGATATATGTAGCACATGTACTCATTCAGCCTTGTTTTTGTCAGATAAACTTGCTCTTATAGGTTCTTTGTCCTTTAGTCCAAATTCACCTTGCATATTTTCCTGTTTAGTTTAAAGGTTTAGTGAATAATTTGATGCCAGTTTTTGTTAACAAATTGAATTACAAGGCTGGAAAGCTGTGGAAGAAATTACATTTTTGTTGTAAGGATGTTGATTTTCTAGTGCATAACTTCAGAGACTACAAATAGTAGCTTGCTAGTAAGATACTAAATTATTCTCTCAAAATCTCTAAGGACTTTTCAATAACTGAAATTCCCTGCATCTTAAGAAAATTTTGTTTCTGATTAACTTCAGTCGCAACAAAAAGATACTTCTGAGTTTACTGATTTTCAGGCTGAGGGCACTTGTAGTGCTTTTCAGTTTTCACTTGTAAACAAAACAGAAATAGACTTCCCAGTCCTTAGGACTGCTGATGATCTCATAGCAGGCCAAAGCTAACTTTAGTTGACTTTTTATATGTTTAGCCCTTCAGTTCATTTCTTTTCCTCAGGAGCTCCAAACAAAGAGCTGAGAGCAAACTTCAGTGATGGTTGGGCTCTCCACTCCACCACAGCTTCTACAGTTCAAATTCCCAGATCTACTAATTTGTCCAGTGGGCTTTACCCTCCTTTCTGATGTTCTGTGGGAAGATATTAATTTATTACAGTTTAGATGCTACGTTGGATGTCAAAAGCTTTGTTGTAGTGTGTGAAGGATGAAGGCTGTATCTGTATCTGTTGCTTGTTCAGGATTTCACGGGTTTCTTTTTGTAGAGAAGTAGACATAGCCAATGTGTGTCTTCAAAGAGGAAAACTTTGCTGAATTATGACATTGCACTCACTTACTGAGCCTTCAAAATAAGATACTAAGAGCATTATTATTTCAAGCAGCCCCAGGATCACCATCAAAGGATGTAACACGTCTTGAGACTGAAAATCATGAGAAGATAAGAAGAAACTGTGTAATGCAAAAAGAACACAAAGGAAAATAGTGAAAATCCAAAAAACTTGTTATGAGTAACTTGATTAGGCCTAAACACTAAGTGCATTTTCTTATTAGAAAATAGAATTTCCTTGATGCCTGAACCCTTTCTGGCAGAAAGTTACCTTTCCACTGGGGAAAACCCAATCCTTTTTCCTGTGTGGGTTTTTTTGGGGGGGGGTGAGGTGTGGGGAGGAGAGTTGGTTTTAGTGGTGTTTTGTGTTTGTTTTCTTTTTTATGGTTCATTGTGAATCTGTGATTATAATATATGGAATGGAAGTTACGTTTTCCTCTATTTTCTTTCTTTCTTTTGGGTGCTATGCTACATAGATCCCGGAGTGGTAATCCTGGTGCTTCCTCCAAAATTACCTGGCTTGAAAAATAATGAGAATGTTCTTAAAATGCACACTAAGAGATGTTTTGTCTAGTGTTTCCATTTCAGAACAAATACACCAGAATTCTGTATGGGATGGAAATTTTGCTTGGTTTTCTTTGACCAAAACTTGTCCCTTCAACCAGAGATCAGTTTTGCTAACCTTAGAATTAAAAGTGTATCCAGGAGAGTGAAGAGCATACTGGGGCTGGAATAACAGAATTTTCACTAGAATTGAGTTTTCACTATAAATAATAGCTGCTGGAGGTGGTATTTAGCTGTGATATTCATTCCAGGTATCTTTCTTGGAGTCTTTCTGGGCATGTGCTTACAAATGAGTTGAATATTTACGTGCCATTTTAACTGCTAGAGGTGAACCTTTAGTAAGACACTGGTAGAAAGGTAGTGGAGCTGCAACTTGTATATTGGTCATTAGTAGTGTTGTCCCTGATGGGGTTCTTCTTGTTACTTGGTGATTGCTCTTCTCTGAATTTGCCCAAATTATTTTCTTTTATTGATTGTGGTGTATTTTCCCAAATGTTCTCTAGTTTTTCAGTGACTTAAGTAATTTCAGTCACACCAAAAGCATTGTTTAGGGAATGTATCAATAACCTGAGCCTTTGTAATGCTAGATTAAATTATGGTTTTTGGGGTTGCATATTGTTTTGGGTAGTATTTTTTCACTGTATGTTTTAATTATGCAGAAGACAGATTATTTAATACTATGATGTTGGTTCATTTACTTAAAACGAATAGAAAAGATTCTACAGGAGATGTTCTAATTTAAAAAAAATAGGAAATGGAAGGGACCAATAAGTACTTGATTACTGAATTGCCTAATTTTCCAATAACTGAAATAATGATTTGCATTAATACCCGAATTTGCTGAATATCACAGCTTAAATATTTGGTTTTGGAATATCACTGTAATTGACGTGCACTTGGTGCAGGTTTGCATTTGTGTATTAAACCAATGAATGGATTTAATAATTCAAAATCATTAAATTCATGTGCTTAAAAGAAAAACAGATTAAGGTAGCCATTTTCTTGGTGGTTTTCCGATCAAAACCGCAATATATTAAATGCTTTCCCAGTCTCATTTATAATCTTTACTTATTCTCATGGAAAAAAGAATTTGCAGGTGTCCTGCGTACAAGTCTCCTTCTGCTGTGGAACACAAACTTAAGTACCACATTGAAAGAGATTATGATAATGAGACTGCACTTCCTGCCTGGTTTAACTCTTCTGTTATGAAATTTAGGTAGAATGGGAGTATTAGGTAACACTTAGCCAAAAATTCTCCTTCATATTTTCCCACAGGGTTTTAGTGTTCTGGAATTCATGCTGCCGTAGTGTATCTAATAACCTCTGTACACAAGACTGATCTCAATGTTGATGAGTATACCTTTTTCTTTGGAAGTGTCTGATGTTGCCTTTCTGATTTATGTAGTTAAGTGTGATAAAGAGTGAGGCTTATGAAGAGTTCTAGTGCCTGGGAATAGGGTGCTAAAACCATGATTTGTTTGAGTGAGTCTTAGAAATACCAGCTGTGGGCAGGAAGGACGATAGGGCAGTGTTCTGAAACAACTGAAGAGTTGTTGCAGCCTCCCTAAAACTGTGTTACTGTGTTACTTTTTAGGATGGGGGAATGGAGGACAGAACTGCCACAGGCTCTTCATTCTATCCATCACTTCTATTGTCTGCTCACTTATTTCCTCTGTGCGACCAGGTCCGCACTGGACTACAGGCCACTGCCCTTTATGCCTCCCTTAGAAAAATTTGTCTTCTGTGTAATTCCAGCTGGTCTCCTACACTCCATCATCTTCTCTCCCCGTTCACTGAGGAGAGAAAGTTTCCTGTTTCTTAGAGTTCCCTGTCTTTGGTAAGAAATCCTTGGTCTGATACACCTGAATAGTAATGGCTCCACAGCATCATCTAGTGGCTTCCTTGTTTGCCAAACTTCTGGCAGATCTCAACTAGGTCTCTTCAGGTAGACTTCTAAGGGAAAAGCTTTGCTGCTGACTGACAGCAAAGCACTTGATTCTTGCTCAGGGTTGTCAGTAGCCTGCAGCTGCGCAAAATGCAGCTCAGGCCTTTGCAGCCTCTGGAGCACCATGTGCTACACCGTGGTTAAGTGCAGGTATTGACTAATTTGATATTTCTAAATGGAAACAGTGTGACCTGTGTTGATTAATTTTTTCTGAAACTGTTTTTCTGCAGATACAAAGAAATTAGTGCATCCTGTTCTCTATTCATAAATTAATAATAGTTTGAAAAGTAATCACTATTGTGAGGTTTCTCAAGGATGGTGATGACTTTGTAAACCTTATGTCACCCTATAGCTTTTTTCACTTAAGAGGTTTGTATTCTGATCTTTAAAGAAATAATAATTGAAAAGCTCAAGATATTTCTTACTAATGATATTTTTCATGATTAAAATGGCCCAGGCACTCTCCACTACCTGTACTGTTTTTGGTGTAATGTTTTCACCTTATGTATTAGGTGAATAGTATCTACAAAGAGAAGATTGTAGTTGCAGGTGTCAGTGGTTCAGGTTAGAAGGGTGTTCAGCTGTCTGTTAAAGCAGTGTATACACACTGTAAGGGCTTAGGACACAAATAGCAAAGTAGGTGTAAACTGATTTTCTGCTTGCTCTTAAAGAATATGGTGTTCATAAAATCAAGACCTTAAAATTTGACAAGTACTATACCCCAAACAGTACATAGTGGAAGATTTGTGACAAAATGAGAGTGGTAGCAGTAGAGGCTACTGATAAGATAACTTTCATCTTTACCAATAAAAGGCGATTTGTGTTTGGAAATTTAATAAAAGTTGCTTTCTTTAACAGGCTGGACTAATTGAAGCCAATGGAGAGCTTAAGGTGTTTATAGACCAAAACCTAAGTCCTGGAAAAGGTAAGAACACAATTCTTAGTAAGACTCTCCATTTCTTAGTTTTTAGTTGTAATGCATTTTAGTGGCTTTAAACTGCTTTCTTAGCATAGATTTTGTAAAGTTTTTCTTAAGTTATATGATCAGTAAGAAAACCGTAGATTTGCTGTTGTTTATAATGGTCTTAAAACTTGGGTGCAGTTCAGTGCTGGCTTGTCCCATATGTGATGTCCTTAGTGTAGCTTGTGTTTAAGTGTAGACAAGGATGTTCTGAAACATCTTTGGGGCACTGTGTTTTAGCAAATGGGAAAAAAATGCAGGAGGGTGGGAGTTTAAAATGGGTTATTACAGTTTTTACGATAGTGCATCCACTCTGCTGCAAGCTTATCTCATAATATATTGTGAACAGAACTGTTTTGGACTTGCAGATAATGCCTGTGCATGTATGATAATGTAATGTCATTAAGCAATTTAATAAAAGACAAGATATGAATTTGAACTTGAATTTGATGCATGAGTTAAAAAACAGAGGCTTCCTAAACATTTGGGGAGTTAGGAGCTGCACTTTCCCAGTTAGCATAGTTGGGGGGGAAAAACCAGAAGTGATGCTGAAGTTCTGGACATGTGTGTCATGTAGCCTCTTCTGTAAACTGATTATGCTACATTTGAAGACTACATTTCATGTATTCTTACAGGAGGGCTGTTTCCATAGCAAGACTATAGGACTCTTCCATAATTCCAGTAAAATATATTCTTGTCAGTTTATGCATTCTGCTGGTGACAGTTGTTTATCAGGTTGATAATTTTCTCCAGCATGTTAACCTGCTCTTTATAAATAACAACTGAGTATCTTAACAGTGTTTACTAATTTGACAGGCCAGCTAGCCACTGTTTCCTAGGTTGCTCATCAGTTGTGCTCTTTGTCCCCTGTGTTTTCCTTATTGTATCCTTTGAGCCTGATTGATTGCTTTCATCAGCTTTCTTAAATACATGTGACTAAAACAGTGTGTATGACTCCCAAGTGAAGTGTCAGTCATTTTTCTGTGCAACATCATGTTTGGTTCATAGGTATCTCACAATATATTTTGGCGAAATGGCCATTTTCCTTTGTTGCTTCCAAATAATGGCAGTCTGCTTTATTCTTTTGTGTGACAGATGGTGTCCTTTGATAGGCCATATGAAGTAAGGTGAAATTTATATTAGGACAGTAATTTTCTTACTGTCTTACAAACCCTACTGTTGACTAATCTACTGGTTTTAAGCATTGTTGGAATACTGCAGTACTCCCAGATTAACCTGTAGACCAGTTCAGGTGAACTCCTTTAGTATTTCTGTTTAAGTATTTTATATACTGTTTCAAGAAACCCATTTTGTCACCCCCACTAGGTACAGCAAGTATTTATATTGGCATCTCACTAGACTCTGTCTTGGACATTTCCTTGTCTAAAATACATGTTGCTTTACAAAAGTGGAGTATTCCACTAATCTGTCCTGTTCTGCATTTGGTGGAGAGGGCACTGAGGGTCAGTAAAGACATATATTAACTGGTGTATTTCCATAACCACAGTTACACCCCCCTGAGCTAAAGTGTGCTAGTAGGTACCTGATCCTTAACAGCTGTACCATATGTCCTAACCCTGTGGGCAGTAAAAGTGGTTTTTTTTTCAGGGCAGATACTTGAGGATGATACATTTTGCACCCACACAGGTGTCTAGACCTTTGTTACAGTCAGTGGAGATCTAGTCAAAACAGTGCAGTCTAGACAGCAAGAACTGGAAGTATGATTCTTCCATTATCACATAACTCTTGAAGTAGAAAAATTGGAGGCCATTTCGTTGTGAATAGGATTTTGTAAATGAATTCAAGTTATTAAACTGTTTATTATAGCCCTGCGCTTTGTCCAGTTTGAGAGTTGGGCTCTATTCTCAATGTATAACACAGCAAACTGAACTAGCCTCAGTCAATTTCTGCATCTCATTGCTTTTAGGGGAGTTCTATGTAGTTAATAAGCAGTAACTAATTCTTAATAGTGAGAAGAAACAACTATTTCTCTTGGCTTCATCAGTTTGTGGATTTTGTCTCTAGCTTGTCTGTGTTTCATGTACAGGCTCTGTAGTCTTAATCAGAACTTAAACTTGCAAATATTTGTCACTAAAGAACTCAGCTATGTATCAGAATTTATTCATTAAGTGGTACTTTTTTTCTTTGCCACTTTTTATAATTTTTAGGGGGTTTTGTGCAGTCTTTAAACTTTGACAAGCAGCTGTCTGCATTGCCTGCCATTATATCATCAAAGTGCTGTCCTCTGCTACTTTTTAAAATCTGTGCAAAATTTCTCTTAATTTCACAATGGAGAGGATTCAGTCCAGAACAATCATGGAGTAAACTTTCCATAGGATAGCAGAAGTGTATCTGGTATACTTTTTATGGTGAATTGAAGATGGTTAGGAAAAAAGCTTTATGTTCTTACCTGGTGGTCATCTTTAAAAGGGTTTTTTGTGTGTTTTTGTTTGTTTGTTTGTGTTTTTTGTTTTGTTGGTTTTTTTTCTTTCATCTTCCCCTTTGGATTTGTATTTCTTAAAAGAAAGGAGTCTTTTCTGGAAGTTGCAAGTCAATCACAAGAAGAGATTGAGAGTACATTGCATGATTGATATTGGTTATGGGATCAAATCTCCCTACTGTGTAAGATGAGTGGTTTGTTCAGCCCAATCTGCTGCCCTTGACAACAGTAATTGGGCAGGCTCTTGAGGGAGAATGCAGGAGCCTGGCTACTTTATCAAGTTCATTCTTCTTATGTTCCTACAGCACTCAAAGTCATTGAATTAGTAATAGCATTCCATCATAGTTTTGGAAAAGTCTAGCTTTGAGACTCAGTGAATTTGGGAATGAAAATCCAACAAGAAATCTATTTCTTGCTTTAGTCTCTACTTGTTGCTAGCCAGATGTGAGAGGAGGAGGAGTTCAGCTGTCAGAGGAATAAAGGTTTTAGGGGGATGCTAGAGGACAAAAAATGGCTTGTGTGCCGGGTCATAAGGACATGCTTGCAGTAACAGGGTCAAAGAGAAAGTGCAGAATATTATTAGTGAAATGGTTCTGTAACATCATTGTCAGCAGTCTATAAGGTATGTGACTAAGTGGTAGATACGTGACTCAGCTATGAAAGATAAGCATAGATTTGCTTTTCTGGCCAGAACAGGTTATGATGCAAAAATTCTCACAGCCTGAATAGCTTTGTTGCAGTGCTTTCACAGTAGGCTGTGAATGAGGTTCTGTAAATTTTTAATCTGCACTGGCAGAAATATGGTAACTGGATAAGTTCTTTTCAGACTTGAGTTTTGGTGGTAGGGTTACGTTGCTGTTGATTCTTAGATGAATAATGAAGAGGGGACATCACCATCTTGCTGAACAGTTATGCTGAACAATCTCTTGCTCAAAAAGTCCTAAAGATTTGAAATCATAGAGAGAGATTATGTTAGAGAACAATCTCTGTATGCAAGTCTTATCCATACATTCATTCCCTGACTGTTCATTAATGTCTGCTGTCAGAAACAGGTTACCAATGTAGAGAACATTTGTACTTCACCAAATGGGGACATGCTTCCAGTAGCTCATTTTGGAGAGATTGGTCTCGGTCAAGAACTCCAGATTAGGGTTTTTGTTTTAAAGCAGAGACTGACTTTATTTATTTCAAGAGAAGACAGTATGTAAAAAAACCCAAAACAAAATCACAACAAGCCTCACAAAGCCAAACAACAACCCCACAACAGTTTGTTTATAATGAGTAATGCATGCAATTTTGAATAAATTAGTCATGAGCATAAAATACCATTCTAGAAAATGCTCTAAAAAATTATTTCCTCAAAACTACCTCTAGTGTGAAATAAGAGGTATCAACCTATATATATGGTAGAAATGAGATGGCAGCTTGTGTTTTCTCCAGTGCTTGTGCAATCTCCAGAAAAAGTTGCCTGTAAATTTGGCCATGTTTTCTGAAAGCCCTGAGTATTTCCATTACTGGAGTGTAACATTCCATATAGCCCTGAAAAAACAGTATGACTGTGAAAGGTTTGTTTTACTTGGTAACTAGGTAGGTGGTTTCTAACTGGCTAATTAATTTTGAGAGTTAGCAAGTACATATGGTTTGGAAAGATAGAACTTTTAAAAGGGGCTGAACTAGTAAAACTTCCTCCTGAATTTGTGTGTTCTATTGGTATTTTGCAATAATTTAGAAACTGAGAAATTTTGCTGTTTCTGGATGTTATTTTGAAGAAAACCATCATGCTCTGGTCCTTGCCATATTCAGATGAGTGTTAAGTATTAAATAGAACACTACTCAGTTCTAATCCTTACCCTCACTTGTGGAGAAATTTGGATGAAAGAAATAATTTTGCTTCAGATGGGTGTGAGGGAAAAGGTAACCAGTGGTATTAATATTGTTTTGAAATTAAAGCCCTTAGTTTAAAAATCACTCAGAAAGTTGGATCTTCTCTTATGCCAGTAGGTGGCATTATTGGTATGTAACCAGAAAATGCTTTTAAGGTATGTCTCTAGATCCTTTCACCACTTACTTTAAAAAAAGATTTCACATTTTATATGTTAATTATATTTACATTTCAGATTTTAAAAAATCGAAGTCAAACATGTAGCATTTTAAGGTGTGTTTAGACTCGTATTTCAACACTGCCTAACTATAAGATTGCTTTGTTCTTTTTATTTATATAACAAGAAACTTGTGGTGTAATGTTATTGTTACTTTTACTTGAAAATTCATACTCTCTGATTTTTAACAGTGGCTGAAATTGTTCCTCTGGAATAGAACTAGAGATCAATTTCAGAACCCATTAATTATGCTTCTGCTAACAGATTTCATGCTTGAAATTTGTATAAAATGCATGTGTATTACTGTAGTGGAGGTAAATGCAATTATTATTGTCTGAAGTCAAGCTAAGGAAATAAAATTATTTCTGGAAGTAGAAATGGAATTTTGGAAAGTCTAAAAGTAGACCCCAGTTTATTTCAGCACAGACTGGGAAAAGCTGGTTCATAATAGCTGAACTGTTACTAGTCACATCTAAGGATAGTAAGAATCGCATAGAAGTCTGAATTGATGTAAGCAGTTAGTGAGTACTACACACTGGGAGAGATGGATGTCTGTAAAAAGGCTCAGAATTGCTGTATAAGGATGTTTGTTGTCTTAACAGGATGGTGTAGCTTGTTCAGTAAGTAGAGGTGGTTTTAATTGACTTGGCACACAACTGGAGACAATCATCTGTGTGTTGCACCCAGATACCCTCAAAAAGAATTCACTGTTTTCTGAAAATTAGCATATAACTAGCTAATAAAATAGCCTAAAATATCTATGCTGTTTGCCACAGAGATATTAACAACTGCAATGTCACAGGAGTGGCATGTGAGGAACCATCTCCCAGGTATAATTACCACCTCTGTTGTATGACAAAGCTTAGTTTGTTAGAGACTGTGTTACAAGGGAACTGAATTGCTTTTCTGTTGACTGCTGTCTTTTCCACAAGTAAGGAAAACATAAAGGCAGATTACTTCAGAAAATGGTAGAATATCTAGAATGAATGGGATTTCAGCTCCTGAGGCACGGAGTACCTCAGCCCATCCTCTCTAACCTGAACACCAAATTCAAAGGCAGTACTATTTCAAGAACTGGAGGAGTCAGCTTTTCTGGAGATCTACCTCACTGTCTGCAGAGGGCACTCGCTTCTTTGATTTTAGATATACTGTGTCTTTTTCCTGTGTCATCTTAAGTTATTTTAAATGTTCTTAATTAACTGTACCACCTACCCTTTAAACTGCCAAAATTCTGCAAGGGATTCTTTCTTTCTGGTAAAACTCTTTGGTTTGTTTTTATGTGCAAGTAAAGGTCCAGTTAGCCAGTAAACCAAAGAGTGCACTTACTTGTTTGTAGACAGATAAATAACAGATTTTGTTAGAGTGCTGCTTCTTGTGATCTGCAAATTTTTTTTTGCCATTACTCCTCGATTCCACCTTCATCATTATCTTGTATTTGGAGGTATTCATGAACGTCGTACTGATGAAGTTCTATTTCCCTTTAGGCTTAATGATTGTTTATAAGTTACTAATAATAGTTTTCCAAACATTTGGGACACTGAGAATGGAAGAATAGTAGTAGTAGTTATATCCTTCTGTATACATTGTTTTTTCTGCTCTACAAGGCACTTTCCTGTGGTTACTGAAGTCTTTAAGGAAAAAAAAAAAAAAAAGATGTATCAGTACTAGCAGTATTAATAATTTGTTTTGAAAAGGAAGAAGAGTTTGTGCCAGCAAAACTGTTTGCAAACTTGTGGTTTTAATTTTTACATGATGTTATGTACACTGTATGTTGTCCACAAATACAGGATTATTGGGATTGCAGTGAATGCTGAGTAACAGTAAATAAGAAATTAATAGTGAGATTTGTTTGAGAAACTGAGCTGTCAGTCACTTGCACATCTTAAGTTGATAAAATTACTTCTGGTTGTACTTCACAAAAACCCCCCATATATTATGAGCCTTTGAAAATGCAGATGAGTATGAGTAAAGTGTTGCATGTGAGGCAAATGAGAAAATAGAATGCACTTGGGCAGAGACGTTGAAAATATTCTCTTTAAATAATTTTTTTTTTCTGTATAATTGAGCAGTTATACTCCTTTGTATTTTGTATGATAGCTTTTATAAGTTGACTTTTACTTTGCTTTCAACTGTGATGTTCGTGTCACTATTCTTTCACTTACATTTATGTTTCCTTGCCAATCAGTTTGTGCTGTACTGAAAGATGAACCTTGGAGTTTCTGTTTAGAGCCACATTGGTTCAGTTCCATGAATTAACTCTGGTACAGCACTACAGGGAATTTTAGTGTAATTAAAAAAATTAAAGACACAGAATGTGTGCTCTTCCCTTCACATGGATGTTTTAGTTGCCAGATAGCTATTTCTGTTCAGAAAATAAAATTATTAATAATAGGTCGTCTAATAAACCTTACCTTCAAAGCAGGGTCAGCTTTGACGCACAGAGCCTTCAGTTCTTCAATTTTGCTGTGTATCACAAAGGAACCTCCTATGCAGCTGTTGCTGTGCACTGCCTTTGGCATTTTTCCTTGGTTGGAATTTGCTATGCAACAGCTTGTGACTGTTCCCTCTTTTCCTTTGTTGTGTCCTCTGTCATCTCTATAACTTCCATTTAATATTAGAATGCAGTGATTTCTGCAAATAACACTCCTTGCTCCACCCTAACCTTCTCTTCCAGAGGCTGCACACACCAACCTCCCTGAGCTCCTTGTGCAGGATATACTCCAGTACCTGAGGCACACTGGTGTCTTCCTGCTGCATTCTCTCCTGTTTGCTAATGCCTGCCTCTCATGCATCGTGGGCCCCAAAACTGAACAGAGGTATCCAGGGACAGTGTAAGGAGTGCTGAAAGAAAAGGGAATAATCACTTATTGTTGTATGCTTCCAAATGCAGCCTGGGATGTGTTTTAAGTCTTTATTAGCATAGGGGGAGCATCTCTGGGTCACACATAGCTTATTGTTTTCCCAGGCCCCCTGATGCTTTCCTGAGCATCTGCTTCTTAACCACTGACCCCGACCCCTGCTCTTGTGTGGACTTACATTGGCACATTTTTGTCTTCATTGACTGTGTAAAATTTTTTAATAAACAGCATAAACAATTACTTTCTTTTTAAACATACCAGAATAATTCTCTTGAGTGAATCTGAAGAGTAGAGGGTCTCATGGGAGTATTGTTCTTTATGAAGTTGTCCTACTGAAGTAATATTTGGAAGTTATTGTAGGAAAAAACGCACAACATGAATGGGTAGCACTCATTGTCAGAAAACTGTCTTTGAATTCTCGAAGGAGCTAGCAATGTACTTCTATGTAACTCAGTATGTGTTTAATTGATATAGTACCAGAAGGAAAGATAGCCACATAGCCTTCAACAGTTTGTTAAGGGCTCAGATAGTGGCAGGTGAGTAAGTCAGACTTCCGACTTACTGACTTCTGCAGTAGAGTGGCAGCTTGGTTGAATGTGTAGCAGAGAAGCAGTGCATGTGTGGACAGATGTGATAATGGTCTTCAACAGGGCTTTTCTAGAGGGAGGGAAAAGGGAGGGTCTGCAGTTACTTCTTTTCAAAGTCATGCTTTGAAAGGGTCAACAGCCATGTGGATAAGGATTATCTAATCAGAGTGATGTCCTTGGATTTCTTAAAAATAATAAAAAAAAATTGATTATCAAGGTCCTTAATCAGCCTGTTAAGCTAAGGTGAGATAGAATGGGATGGTCCTCCCATGGGTTAATAATTGGTGAAAACTGAACTTGGTACAGTGAGTATCCCAAGTGGGCTATTAGCACTGAAGGAAGATCATGAAGTCATCATAGGTTATATTAATGAAAATGTGGTATCATTGTTTGGTGGGGAATAAGCACATTGAATTTTGAGAATTCCCAAGAAACAGGGAACAAAGTAGTAAACGAGACATAAATAACAACTGCATTCCATGGTCATGACTACTGTATGGATACCTGTCATGCAAAAGAAAGGTCAGGAGAGCTAGAAGACATGGGCAGCAATGAACATCAGAGTAGGGGAAGGTTGGTTAAAGCATGGTGCTCATAATGCCAAGGTTGGGAGTTTGATCCCTGTATGGGCCATTCGCTCAAGAGTTGGAATTGATGATCCTTGTGAGTCCCTTCTAACTCAGAGCATTCTGTGATTCTGAGAAGATGATCAAATAGATGAGGTGTCTTGACCTTGGAAAGCAGTTACAACTCCTCTTTTATGCTGGAAATACAGTCTTCAGATTGCACTGATATTTTGTTTTTTTTAAAGCATTGAGAAGAAGTTTAAAAAAGAGCCTTCCAGGAAGCTGAGAAGAAGCTACACAAGAACTACTAGCCAGGGTGGCTTATATTGATTTATTGTATTCTGCAGAGAGGATGAACAAACACAGTTCAGGTCATGATAGTGATGAGTGTACTTGAAGTGACAGAAGGTATAACAGACTTATATTACAACCTGGATAGCTGCTGACTTCCTGAAAGAGCACTGGGAAGCTGGTTAATAATGGAAGAAGGACATGCTGCTGAATCCTGTTTGGGAACAGATTGATCACTGAGAGTAAATTCTTACATTAAACCATCACTTTTGACATGGTATAGTAATAGCAGCTAGGAAATATAAGTCTTCTGGAGAGCAAGGGCTTAAAGAAGATTTGAATTGTCCTCAACTTCCTGTAGGCTTCCTGAATGTGTAAAGAGGGATGATAGACATCAAGGACCAGTTACAGCCTTCCTGATACAACCCTTGTAAAAATGCTTATTTATTGCTTCTGTACTGGGACAATGGGAAAAAGAGAGAGGAATGAGAGTTGTCCCAAGTCCTTCTGACCCCACTGACCTTTTTAAAAGTCATCTCAGACAAACAACCTAAAATTTGGCTAAATTTGCCAACCAACTTGACAGTTGATTTGGCAAAAAAAAGGTCTCCAGTATTTTAAGACTGATTTGTTCATTATTTTCTAACTGTAGTCAGTCTTTGTTGCTTCTTTTTTTCTTTGCTCTGTTTTGTTGTTGGTTGGGGAGCTTTTTTGTTTTGAATTGGTGGGTTTGAGGTTCTTTCCTCTAAACTATATCATGGAACATCAAACTGCTGGCAGATACCCGGGTTGTTATTTTTGTAGTTGGTTTATCTTTTTCATGCCTTAAGACTTGCTTTATCTAACAGTGCTGATTGTGTATAGGTTACAAACAGGGAGAGAGAGAACAACCTTTCCTGCAGGGTTGGCCTGCTGAGTTGCATGTATTTTTCTGAAACAATGGATTCTTGAGGATGTTTGTTCTTTAATTCCCTGCCTTCAGTTGGGAGGGGACACTTCAAGGAAAGTTGGGAATATTGTCTTGGAAAAGGCCTGTTCCAGCCAAATATTATCTCCTGTAGATCAATATGTCTCAGAAGACTATGCCATATATATATATATATATAGCATATATATAGCATTGGGCATGTTTGTCAAGTGGTACTGAAAAAGATTTCAATAGCCACTAAGGATAGGGGTAGAAGAAGAGAGGATTATACTTTTTGTCAACTGCTGGTTGCCTCTACTGTGCTTTAAGGGAAAAATTGGAATGCAAGGAATTAAAACAGACTCATATGAAAACACTGACCTGTAAGATTACATAGAAGAAAGTTTGATAGAATATACTGTGAATCTTAATTTCTTTTTTTGCTGCAAGTTTGTAAATGCTACATTAATATTGAGACTACATGTTTCAGGGCTAGTTTCCATTAATATGCCTTTGCTAAAACTATACAGTATGCTGACCTGAAGCTCTCTACTTGTATTTGTTTTAGGGGTTGTTTCTCTATTGGCTGTTCATCCTTCTACAGTAAATACGATTGGAAAACAGCTCCTGCCAAAAACGTTCGGACAGTCTAATGTCAACATTGCACAACAAGTGGTAAGGAGACTTCGTTGGGCTTTTTTGGTTTGTTTCCTTGTTTGTGAGATGTGGAATTTCTTTAGTTGATGGGGTTTTTTGGTTTGTTTTGGGTTTTTTGTTTGTGTGTTTTGTTTGGTTGGTTATTTATTTACTTTTATTGCTATTGTTTACAAGTACTGCAAATCTGATGTAGCCTGGTAGTCTGTATCTTCATAGGCAGATTATCTAGACTTAGGTTAAAAAAAAAATATATTGCATAAAGAAGTTCAAATATGACTCTCAAGTCAACATGAGGTTGCCTCACTGTTCAGGTGGGTTTCTTTTGTTAGTCTTGCCATTTAAAATCAGTGTCTCTTTCAGATTCTGCTGTGAAATCTGGCATAGGGAAATGTAAATGAAGTCCATAAACATGTTTTTATGGAGATTTGAGCTAGGTGAAATAAAATTGAAAACATAACTATATTTTAGTGCTTAATTTAAATATTCTTTTTCCTGAAATACTTACTTTGGGCTTTGTGTGAGAGATGCGAAATTAGATGTTTCAAAGAATCTTATAATGCAATAGTTAATACATAAGTTATGGTAATTCTTGCAATAATCAAAATTAAAATTCAGTGATCTGAGTAGAATTGGTCTTAATCTTCTGGAAAGCAACTGTGGCATATAAACATCTGGACTAGAGTATCTTATATTTGTGTTTTCTTCTTGAAAGCAGTAGATTTTGAATGTAGAGTAGGTTTTATCCTGACTTCTCTGTCTCACTCTAGAAATGAGCCTGTGAATTTGTGCACACTTCTTTTCTTCCTTTGTAGTGTTGAGTATTTTGGGGCTCTCCTGAGTGCAGTAGAGAGAGGTTCAGGGGTTTGCTGCTGCCAGTTTGTTTTTTCTGCAGCTGTAATTCCTCTCCTCCTAACCCCCTGTCCCTGTACTGTTTTGGCTTTCATCTTTTTGCAGAGTGATACAAATTGTAGATGTGGCACAGTGCTGGGGCTGCTCATGGAATTAGTAAAGTAGGGAATTAGAGAGCGGGACTCCCGGCAAGCAAGGTGTTAAATCACCTCTTGCAGTCTTCTGCCACTGCATCCTAGGGAATAGAAACCAGCTTTCTTCAGTTCTCCATGCAGTCTATTTGAATAGACCATATTCAGCCACGTGGGTGGTTTTCACACTCTTTGGAGACGTTCTGTGAGACAGACCAGTTGGTATCAGAACTGATAGTATTTTTTTTTTGTGAGGAGAAAGTATAAGCAGGTTGACATCCTGTGCCAGCATTCCCCACCCTCATGCCGTTTCCTACAATCATATGTTTTGTCTATGAAAAGCTGTAGAGGAGATTTGGCTTTTCATAAGAGACAGAAACATTTGAAGTACGGTAGAATGCTGCTGGAAAGGAGTACCTAAGATATTCTAGCTGTCAGAAGCCAATGTAACAAATTTA
This sequence comes from Cyanistes caeruleus, assembly GCF_971803275.1. Lineage (NCBI taxonomy): Eukaryota > Metazoa > Chordata > Aves > Passeriformes > Paridae > Cyanistes > Cyanistes caeruleus. The sequence continues at coordinate 26,223,293 of NC_141703.1, forward strand.
TATATTTAACTGCTCAGAGAGGTGGCATAATATAAAGAGAATATTTGGTAAAAAACCAGCTGTTTGTCTTCCCAGACAGCTGAAATCAGGGACATCCAACAGTCACTAGACTACCTTTGGCACCTCCTATATAACTTCCACATATGAATGTTTCATTTTCAGTTTTTGTATTTTGCTCTTGTTGAGACTAAACTGTTGAAGCTGTCCCAAGGAAGAAAAACTAAGTTTTGCTGCTCAGACATAATGTAACTGCAGGGAAATACTGCAGGCTTGTGGGTTGAGGTTTGTTTGATTTTTTTTTTTTCATTTACCTGGTATCTGGGAGATGCAACCAGCTGTTTCCACTGGGAGGTAAATGTACCCCAAAAAAGTAGGCATATCTTTCTACAGAAGAGTAATCTATATGGTAGAATTTTTTCCCCCTAAATCCATATTACATTTAAAACAATTCAGAGATAAAAAACATCACCTGCAAAAGTGGGTGTTTTGTTTAGCTAGTTTCAGAGGTAGGAGGGCACAGTTGTGTGTGCTAATATATGTATTATTACTTATGATCAAATTAACACATCTTCAGGAAGATTCACACAGAGGTTGGAAGACTGTGATTAGCCAAGTGTGTGCTCTTAACATGTTTGCAGTGAAATGGGTTTGCCTAATTTGATGTCAGTCAATGCAATGATGAGTAAAGTTCGCCTTTATTCTTTCTCACCTCTAACTTAGTAGTTTTTACCCTAGTGATAGGCTGACACCAGGAGAGATGGCTCTTGCAAAAGCTCTGCATTTTCTCTCTGGTTTTACTGATTTTCAGATTTTCTTGCATTCATATTTTAACTGTAAATTACTGCAGCAACTACTCCTTATACATAATTTTGTAGGGTAGGGGTGGTTTTTTTCCTCCTTTTTCCCCCCTCATTTTCCTTGGAGGGAGAGAGTGTGGATGTGTATGTTTTGATCTTGTCTAAGTTAGTGTTGAACAGTGTTAAGAAATCCAGCAAGCATGAAAACTTGATTTAAGGAGGTTAAAATATAAACACTCATAACTTAGGGTGTGCTCTAATTATATTAACTATACTTGGAAGTTTTTTATGCTAGAGTGTACAAATTAAGAGATATGTCTTTAATTAAGATTAAGATATGAGTTAAGAGATTCATCTAAGAGAAGTATGTAAAGTACTAGTGTTAGGATAGTTTCAGTCATTGAAATTGTGTCACTTACAAATGTCTTGGAATTCTTACCATTTTCCAAATAATTTTATCTTTACTGTAGGTTATTGGTACACCTCAGAGACCTTCAGCGCAAAATACTATCCTGGTAGGAAGTCCACATACACCTAACACACATTTTGCATCACAGAACCAGACTGGAGATTCTTCACCTTGGTCTGCTGGGTGAGCAAAATGAAAGCTAAGAAAGGATTAATAAAGTATTGGAACTTTCGTTTTAAATGTTGTGCTGTAGCGTATGCACTCCTCAGGCTAGCAGTGTGGGAAAGTCTTTTCCTTTTCATCAGGGGCACTTCACCACTGAAGTCTGTTGTACTAAAATAGGGAGTAGTCACACAATAACAAGTACCTCTTCATTTCTTGTATGAAGAATGCAGAATATTTTCTGTAAGCTCTGGTAGATATTCTGACATTACTAACATTTAGAGAATTTAGCTCTTAAAAGGACACAGGAATTTGTTTGACTTGATCCTATGATTTATCTTATGCTGGTGTATTTTCAGAAGAATATGGTGTATTTCTGATTGAACAAGGGTATCCCAGAGTGTCATGTGAAATAAGAATGTAGTCCTTCTGAGAAAAAGTATTAAATACAAGGAATGCATTCTTTTGGTGTGGTTTTTTCATGTGGCTTGTTTTTAAGGGTATCTTGTTAAATGTAGTTGCTTTAAGACTAAATTTATTATCAGTGGCCTGTTACACATAAATAGATTTCTGCTTTGGAATTATACAGTGAAATGAGATGTAAGAATCGAGACTTCTCCTTGCTGAAACTAATTTTGTTGATACTTGTATTTTTCCTCTAGTTACAAGGAAGTTTTTATTTAAAAACTTTGCAAAGCAGAAAACCTTGTTATGCTGCTTGTATCTTGTAACTTTGAAGTTCTAATTGCAATTTCATATACTGTATAACTTCAAATCTGTGTTACAGGAATAGTGTAATGTTCAGTGAGTTCCACCAATACCAGACTTCGTCTGTTCAGTCAGTATCAGTATCACACTGCATAGAAAATGCTCAATCTATGTGCTACTTTAAATTAAAAATAAAAATTTTAAAAAAGGACAAAAAAGTTTTCTCCTGTGATTCAGTTTCAGTGTTTTAGTATTTATTCTCTTACCTCTTCTTGTCTTGAAGTTTGGAATGTTTTCTTTATTGACTTCTTCAAGGAATATCCCTGTTGTTAATTTATTGTCTGCTACTGGAGACATTTCAGGCCAGGTTGGATAGAGCTTTGGGCAACCTCACTGGGTTGAAGATACCCTGGCTCAGTGCAGGGGGGTTGAACTAGATGGCCTTTAAAGATTGCTTCCAACCCAAACTATTCTATGATTCTGTGATTCTATTGGAGTTAGCACAGTTGGCAAAAGAATAAATTTATATTGTGTTTCACGTCAAGACAGTAGAATTGTTTGTAAATACTGTAAATTGTAGGGAAAAAAATGTAGGAGGGAAGGTTGGGAAGGGATAAGAAGCAGAAGAAATGGAAAGGCTTGGGTTTTTTACAGCAGTGTGCCTGTATTTGAAAAAGAGACATCAAATATTCCAAAGTTTAAATCTTCTTAAAATATATATTATACATATATTTAGGAAGCGGAACAAAAAAGGCGAGAAGAATGGCAAGGGTTTACGTCATTTCTCTATGAAGGTTTGTGAGAAGGTACAAAGAAAAGGAACCACCTCATACAATGAGGTGGCAGACGAGTTGGTTGCAGAATTCACTACCACTGATAATCACATTTCACCAAATGAATCAGTAAGTATATGGGAAGTCAATTACATGTGAACTGAATGGGGAAAGAGAAAATTTTTTTTGAGATTTTTCTGGTTTTCCTATTGCTAAATGAAACAGTTCAGATATTAACTGAGTTTACCCATTTGCTGTAATATGTTTATTTTCAAATATTTTTGACACAGGTATATTTTTGATTAATGCAATGTGTCTACAGCAGGCTTATGACCAGAAGAATATTAGACGACGTGTCTATGATGCCTTAAATGTCCTTATGGCCATGAACATTATCTCTAAGGAGAAAAAGGAAATCAAATGGATTGGTCTACCTACTAACTCGGCTCAGGAATGTCAGAATTTGGAGGTATATGCATTTGGAAGTTGACAATGGATTTGTGTTTGAGTAAATGTTTACAGCTTTAATATGTTAATAAATATATAAATATAGTATATATACTATATATAAATTATTAATATAATATATGATAATAAATATAAAATAAATGTTTAATATGTTCTGATACAATATGTGCCTATAATCTTCTGAGATAGCAACACAGAATATGTCCAAACAAGAATATGGTCCTCTTTGACTCTTATTATGTTTTTATATACTGAACACACACTCTTCAACTTCCAGATTGTTCAAATGTGTCTTTGTTTAATTCTTCTATGTCAAAGAAACAGCTTTTGCAGTACATGTGAAGTGGTTCTGAGTGGAAGGTAGTAAAAAATTAATGTGTATTTCCAACATTGCAGTAGTGGTACTCAGGAGTCGGGAAGATTTGTTTTCTCCAGATGCCAAACAGACAGTAGATCTGTGATGATAGATGTTGCATGTGGGTCAGTACGTATAGGCATCTCCATTGCTGCAGGCCTTAGCTTTTTGTGACAATTCTCTTATGTGAGTATGTCAGACTTTCTTATTGCATGCCTTGGGAAAGAAGTGAAATGCTTTATACTGAAACAGATTCATGAGTTCTGACGGGATTTTTTTACTATCCTGGGATTTGCAAGATAATAAAGTTACTGAGGTTTACTGAAGTAAATTTAAATTCACTTCATCAGAACAGAGTGAGATGTATTTATTCTTAATAAGTCTAAATTTCCTTCGGCAGGACAAAAATCAATGTAGAAGGTGTCAAAGTGAGGGGGAAATTGGAACAAAAGTGTTTTGGAGCTTTACTACAATGGGATAATTCTAATTTTTGTTTGATTCTGATAATTGATTTTTCATTTAATACTATAATTGCTATCTAGATAAAGTTAATATAGGGTGTCTAATCATGAACTGAGATTTATTTGAATATCATCCCAAGTGAGCGTGGTTAGTTGAGAGAATGATAATTGGGGCGTGATTAATAGGGTGAGCATGGAAGGTGAGGTGGTTCCAAGATGACAGTGCTGTGTGCTGAACAGGGAACGAGCTAATTGGAGGGATTTTAAAAGTAGATCTCCTTGGATCTGTCATACGAAGTATGGCATTGCCAACAACGTTGGAGCAAAAGAAAAAAGTGTGGCTCATCCAGCTGGATTTGATGTGATGACTGATAATATGCTAAAGAAGAGTAGGATAATATTAGTACTGAAGTAAAAAAAAAGCAGGTTAGAATGTAATAATGCACAGTGAAGGTTCATGCATTTAAGATGGGAGCAGTAGTATCTTCTGATTAAAAGAGAAAACTAGTTAATTGGCTGTCACAAGAGGAGGAGAGAGTTCTGTTAACTATTAAATAATTAAACCACAGGTGTAATACAGTGAGTTTCTGAAAGCTAATTTTAATTTGTAAAATTTTCACATCTAATAAAGTTTATTTTGCTATTCTATCTGATACTGTTTAGCTTCATCCTTACACTGTTGAAAATCATGCCAGAGAGTTTATAAGGAATATAGGAGTTTGAGGGCTTCCTCATAAACTGTTTGTTTTTATAAATACTCTTGAACTTGTCCTTTGTGTGTAAATTAGAATGTTAGACTTGGTAAAATATGGCCTGATAATGCAAAAACAAGAGTGTGTGGAGCAATTAATAAGGTATGTAAGGCAGTGCAGTTTATGTGTATGTGATAGGAAAAAAGTCTCAAGTGAGTTTTGAGTTTTTTGGAGAGAAGCAGTTATATACCACACTATATTTACCAGAAATAATTTAGGTGATGTAATCACAAAGTGCTTCAAGACGCTTTGAGTTTGCTTTATGACAAACTCTCTTTTTTTACTGTGCCAGGTAACCGAGCACTGCCAGCAGATTCTGTCACCTTGTCACCTAAATCTGATTGTCTAGCATTAGAGTAACAGTCAGTCAATTTAATCCCTGTGGGAATCTGCTGGGGAGCTTTTACTAAGAAAGCTGTGTATTTCCTAGCTTTTTGTCTCTTACCTTTTTGTTATTATTTAGCACATATTAAATCCTGTGAGGCTTTAACCTTGGGCTTCATAGCAGCTTCATGTCTTTAACTTTCTCTCATAGATCATCTCCAATACCTCCAATATCAATAGACTTTATGTCAAATGGATCCTTCTTGTCTATCTTTGCCTCTTTGAGAGACTTCCAATAACCTTTTGGTTATAAGATTATAACCTTATATAGGTTTATATAGGAATAAATTCTGTTTGCAAAGATGTTTTTATCTTCTTCACAGGTCGTTTTATTTTATTCCCCAGGCTTATAGTTCTGCTTTCTGTTAGTTTCCATAGGTAGTACTGATGTGTCTTGATAGTTAAGTCTCTAAATTATGTGTAGAACCTTAATGATTGATTGCTAGATCTCCTACTTCCAGTTCTCTGGTATTGAAATGATTTTAAAGGGAGAAAATGTTGACATAAAACGCTACTTAAAACCAACAAACTGACCAGTCCTTTTTATCTGTCTTAAGGTGGAGAAACAGAGAAGAATTGAAAGAATAAAGCAAAAACAGTCTCAGCTACAAGAACTCATTCTACAGGTACAGTCAAGGTACTCTTGTCTATAGGGCAAGGTAACTTATATCTGTATTCCTCTTGTTTTATCCCAGTCTGAGGGATGGGAAACTTCTAGGAAGACTAGAAGTAAATTTCAGGATAAGGTGTATTCAGCTTTATTTAACACTGTAGTTTAGCTGGGACCATGCTGTTGGCCTTTGCTGTTGGGGCTGCCATCAACCTTCTGTCAGTTATGATGAATTTATTCAGAGTTTCAAGTGTGTTTAAACAAGGTTTATGCTGATCAGAGAAGTATTGCATATCATACTCTCTGAATTTTTCAATTCAGTTCAAGAACTGAACTAGATACAGATAACTAGAATTTTCTTCTGTGCTAGCATCCATAGATAAAATTATATGACTGCAGAAGTTGTCTGTGATAATGCTCTGCATTGTGCCTCTCTGGAGACATGTCACTGGTGTGTACATGGCTGGACCCCTGAGAAACAGTGGCTGAACTCCTTCCCAGATTTCTCTTACTACATTTGGGGAAGCAACAGTCTATTTTCCAAGTCACTGTGCTGCTGATCCACAGAAATGTATTCCTGGGTAGTTGTGTTATCCACTCAGAAGGAATGAGAATCTCAGGGATACAGAAATAAAATACAGACAGCTGCCTGATTTTTATGAGTTTCTCTGTTGGCCTTGGATTTTGGTCTTAATTCTTGTTTATTTCATTTGATTTCATGACTAGAAAAATATCTTTTTTTGTTTGGTTGCTTACTGTATGATTTATAACTTGAGTTTCTATGGTTTTTAATTATTCAAATTGCTAGTTTTTAAAATGGGAGCATTCCATTGCAAAAAGCAATTTTGGTAAGATGTTAAAGTCGCTAATTTTAAATGGGTAATTCAGAAACCTTGGTATTCAAATCCCAAACATTTACTTTTTTAGCCTATAAGACATTTCATTATTAGCATTAAGGAGTATTTTTTGGAAAACAAATGGAGAGGAAATAGGATGCTTTGCAAAAATTTATTTTTCCAATCATTGTTCTCTCTCCATTCTGCCAGGGATCTGTCCAAGGAGCTGTCCTGATGTAGTTAGTAGAATGTGCGTGATTTTTTTCCCTCAGTAAAGTTTTACTGTGTTGACTTTTTTAATACTCTGATCTCTGACTCTTCTTGCATCTTAACATGCAAGAATATGGTAAAAACTCCTTTTCTGCATTTACTTGCTGCAACCATTGCTGAAATCCTTAGGAATTTTGTTAACGTGATCCTAGAAGCTTCATTCATACTTTGATATCACTGTTGCTTTTTCTAGCAAATTGCCTTTAAGAACCTCGTCCAGCGAAACCGTCAAGCAGAACAGCAGGCAAACCGACCTCCACCTTCCAATTCTGTCATCCATCTACCATTTATCATTGTGAACACCAGCAAGAAGACAGTGATTGACTGCAGTATTTCAAATGACAAGTAAGCTAACAAAGTTTTCCATCTGGCTTTTGGTAGAGCTCAGAGTTCATATAGATGTTCGTGTAGATTCGTTAAAGATTAAATACAAACTTAATTTACTTGTGCCTTTTGTATATTGAGAAACATGCACTTCAGGCAGCTGTTTTGTATACCCTTTTAATAAGTAGACTAATTGATTCACATTTGGTAACTTATTTAAGACTTGCAATCTAGAGATACCAGGCATCTCCCTTGACATTTTATGTCATACTTAACCAAGCAGAGTTTTCCTTTGGCTTTAACACCATGAAATGCAGCCAGTGGAATTGAAAATGGATTTGCTTTCAGGACTGCTGTTCTCCACTTTTAGTTCAAAAATCTGCATTCGTCAGCTAAATAAAAACTGAATGTAAGCAGTCATGAGCAAATACATAAATCTTGAAAAATTCGATTGCTTAATTGTGATGTGTCACTAACACTCAACACTGTGTGTAAAGCTTTTGAAATGCTGCAGTTCCTGAAAAGTGAAAGGCAGGTAAAATTATTGAAGTTAATTGAGACATTTTTTCTTCTCCAGGTTTGAATATCTATTTAATTTTGACAATACTTTTGAAATTCATGATGATATAGAAGTACTAAAACGAATGGGAATGGCTTGTGGGCTAGAATCTGGAAGCTGTTCAGCAGAGGACCTAAAAATTGCAAGGAGTTTGGTTCCTAAAGCTCTGGAACCATATGTGACAGGTTAGTTACTCCAAAAAGAGTTGGTATTTTTCCTCCTTAATATGACTCTATGAAAAATCATGGAAATATCTTAGATCAGTTAATTTCCACTGGTTTGTGGTAAAGATTTCTATCAAGTTCTCAAATTTGTCTGCTTTTTAGTGTTCCTTAACATAATGATAAAGAATAGACTCTTGCTCTTTGCAAAACGTTTTGCATCAAGCCACATAAGTAGATATTTGAAGCATGTAATTCTTTTAAGAGATTTTTTTAAGAGAACAGTATTTGTTTGATTCACTTGCAAAGACAAAAGGTAGTAAGTGCAGGCATATGAAGTCATCTGTCTTCTTTAAAACAAATGGGTTTTTTAAATGTATTTTGAAATTTTGTTGTTGCTTGCACTAGCCTTTTTTAAAATTATTCTGTTTTGGATATAGTACATAAATATATTTTGTTGTTTGGACTGCAAGGTTCCTTTTCTGGACTTTAAAGGATTAAGCATTTCCTTTAAAGGAAAATGTGTGTGTTTGGAAGGATTCCTGAAATGCATGTTGTTTTACAGAAATGGCTCAGGGATCAATCAGCAGTGTATATGTCACATCTTCATCAGGTTCTGCATCAAACGGCACAAGATTTTCAGCCAGGTGAGATGAAATTTTCACTTAGTTTTTAAAATCTGGGGTCATCAAAGAAATTTGGATATTAAATGCTTTATGAAACAAATTCTGTTTTGATTAAATGTGCTGTGGATATGTGTTTTGTGTTTATTCTTAGATGTCACTTCAGTGGTGGTTCTCAGCAGTGTTCCTGTATAGTGGAAAGGTGTTAGAGTGGTGTTACGCTTGAATTTGTTTTTTGTTTTTTTGTTTGGGGGTTTTTCCTACTGTAGTTTGTGACAAGAAAACAGATACTTCTCTAAAGTTACAGTATTGGAAAAATTACTTCTTGATCATTAGTGTCTAACTTTAAGAAAGAGTTTGATCTTTGGGTTTTAAACAGCAATCAGAAGCTGGTAGCGTGTTAAACCATAACTAGTATTCAACTTTGTTACTAGTTTCTTACCTGCTGTATTAATCAAAAAGATGTCCTTCTCTGAGCTCCACAAGGTTTTAAAATGAGTCAGATATTCAGCAGTTGGTTTCTGTGATCTCTGAGGTCTTTTCTAGCCTAGTTGATTCTCTGATCATTGAAACGTTTGACATTCGTAACAAATGCTTGAAATAAGTTCTGCATGTTTTGTGCAAGGTAACTGAAGCTTGAGTGAGAATTCTGCCAAAATATCTTTAGAGATGCTGAACAGTACCTAAAATCTGTGTTTTCAAGTAAGGTTCCTTCTGTGGTAATGAGCATGGAATAGTGAAAAAGAACACCATGTGTTTTTAAGACTCTGAAATTTCAATAGGCCACTGTTAGCCAGAGACCAATAGAAAACCAGAGGCCGACTGAGGTTCATTATTTTGGTGAGAGAACAAGAATTTCTACCATTTCCTTTTCTCAGGAGTTTGGAAAACAGCAGTGACAAATTATGTTTAATTATAGGATATATATGAACATTCATGGCAATACAGGTTGTGCTGCCAAGGCACATAAAGGCTGTACATTTATTTAACAAGGTCTCTAAAGAAAGTTTGCAGAAGTCTGAAGATGCTGCTACCAATACATTCATCCCAGTTTCTTTGTCTTACTAGGATACTCAGGTTATGAAATCCAGTTCTATTTTTATCAAAAAGAGAGGAGAACCAATTTTGGGTTTGTACTTTGCAAGTTTACAAAAGCACAAGAATAATATCATTTGTTTTGTTTTATTTTCTTTGCTTTCTGCAGATAATTATGTCAGACCTGTTGTAAGTCATCCGAATACAGCTAGGCAGATATCTTGGTAACTTGCTGCTGAATAAGTGTGCAGAACAGCAGAAATTCTTGAAAGTGTCTCACTGGATATGTTTTTCCTGTGAGCTGATAGGGTGTACCCCTGCAGTTTCATTCTCCATGATGATAGACTATTGAATTGGTTCCATACAGCAACAAGTGTGCATGGTTGAATATGTGCATTAGCTGGATTAGCATTTAAAAAGTTACTAGCATACATATTTTTTAAAGGAATTTTTGTATGATTAATGTCTTTCAAGGGAGATGCTATAGAGGTAAGGGAGACATATTTTGTCATTTGAAATTGTGGCCAAGTTTAATAGTTTACCAAACTATTTAGAAAGTCAGCAATTAAATAGATTGGCAAAGTAGCAAGTAATAATGGAGCTAGGAGTTTTCTGGCCCTATTAAAATAAAATACTGCACAATGAGAAGAAAATTAAAAATACATCGTGTGACAGTTTGCTATATAATATCAGTGAGTTAAGGAAAATCTATTAATTCCTCAATTCTCCAGGTCTTTGAATCAGGATGAGAAATTCTGAAAGACATGATTCACTTGCAAGGGTCCAGTGCTACACAGAAATACCAAAGAGCTTAGCTTTAACCTTAACACTAAATGTACTTCAGAAGAACCCTGAAAAACATATTTATAAAGTGCCTGTGAAAAGGTTTAATCTTCATATTAAACCTAATGAAAGAAACCTAGTAAGAACCACTTCAAAATTACTTGAGACCATTTCAGCTTTTTGGAGACAGCTTGGACATACACTAAAGACAGTTTAAAGTTTAAAAGTGGCAGTGTCAGATTCATTAAAGGAATGGACTAGATATGGGAGAGATCATGAAGCAATGCCAACTGGCTTTTTTTTTTTTTTTCTTTTTTTTTTCAGTGACTTTTCCAATGGTGGAGATGGGATGTTGGCTACAAGTTCCAATGGATCTCAGTACAGTGGCTCCAGAGTTGAAACACCAGTTTCTTATGTTGGGGATGACGATGATGATGACGATGATTTTAATGAAAATGATGATGACGACTGATGCCCTTTGCTTGTAGACTATTTTTTGTTAAAATTCAGCAGGCTTCAGGAATAAATTGTTCTAGGGAGAAGTGTCTCAAATTACTTTGCCCCATCCCCCAAGGAGAATATTGGTAAGCAGTTCTGAGTTTAGAAATTGCACCTCTGATAAGCAAACAAGGATTGTTTTATGTAGGATATTTTTAAATGTGGTGTGGATGTGTGTTTTTGATACCAGTGTGTTAATGCAGAGCCTTTATTTACTCTTGTTTTAGGGGTTTTTGGTTTGTTGGTTGTTTTTTGTTTGGGATTTCTTTTTTACTTGAAGGAAAAAGAATTTTGCCCCAAATGTTCTTTCAAAGTTTGCTAAAGAAAATGTAGACACATCATTGAGAAATAAAATACTATCCTTCTGTGGAAAATGAATACACTGAATGGCAATTTATTTGGAGTGTATTTTGATTATGCCACTTTTTGAGGGATAGTGAGCTAATGTAGTAGTGTTTTTTGTTAATCATGCAGTGTCCAAAGAACCAAACAAGAAAGATACGTCCTACTTTTATTACATGTTAAATTCCAGGAATGTTGTTATGAACTTATTTTCCCTTAAATTATATCTAACATTATGATTCCATCAAGTTTATATACTTTTCACTGTATGTTGGGACATATGAATAACAAAGTTTTTGGCAAATGTTTACTGCCAGTTGGTGCAGCTATATAAAATGTCTTGAAGGTTTGGAATGATTTATTGCTTATGGTAAAATTTGCCTGATTTCTTACAGGCAGACTTTGGAAACTTTTTATTATATAGTTGTTTACATACTTATAAGTCTATCATATAAAGACATGTACTGAAACAAATGTTTGTATTTGTTTCATAAGCATCTTCCTGTAATCTATTATAAAGTTGAAATTAAATATAGAGAATGTTTTAAGTTTTTTAACTCAAAATTTGTCAATCATTTTTAATAGTTCATTTTTATAAAAGGAATTTCAGGGCAGGTGGTAGTCTTTTTAAATTTATTCACAAACAATTAACTGCACAAATACTGTCAGCTGCCTATTCTAAGACAGTAGTCTTTTTATTGAAACACAAATAAACTTTTCTGTAATATTTTATGGAATATAAAGAGACTATAATTGTTTGACTTGTTTAACCTTGGCACTGTTAGTTTTTATTAATAAAACGCGCATGGGCATTTTTAACAAGCTCTGTGGTTTTTCTAATTCTAGGATTATTTTAGAACATTCCACTTCTCGTCACAAGACCTAGAATTAGCTGTCTTGGGATGCTGCATCTGTGCTACAGAGGGCCCAGAGTTTTTGCTTTGATTTAGTAATTTGCCCTTAGAGCTCCTGATAACTTAGGATGCAAAAGGCAGTAACTTACCTGGTATATTCTCTTCTTTCACACCTCCTTATTTCATCCGTGTTGCTCCTCAGGTCAATCTTAGTACTTCAGTCTAGCTTCTGTTTAAAATCCCATGCCTTATGTCCTAACTTTTCATCCCATACTCCTCAGTCCTAGCTTTCTGTCATATATTCCTATGTCCTCAAGAAAGGTTTTAATCTACTTTGCATGTACTTCCTCCTTAAACCGTTTTGTTAGATCACATCCTCTGCTGTCACCTGCCAGAGTGTACTGAACTGGCTCAGTCACTGCAGGCTACTGTCACAGGCAGGATTTGATACTTCCACAAAGCCCAGGGTGTCCCTGCAAAGCATTAATAACTGTGCTGGCTGTGGTAAGGGCTGCTGGATGCACACTTAAACCATGTGGTAAATGTGAAGTGTGTTACATAGTTGTTTGTTTGTTTTTTTTTCTTGAAGGGATTATGCATAGACAAATCTGCTGTGGGAAGGTGGGGCTCAGCATGGAACAGCTGATATACCCTGAAGGTTTTCAAATTCTATCAGACCTTGTAACATGAGTAAACCTGGCAAATTACCTTGTGGGAGTGGGGACAGATCTGGGGGAGAGGAGACTAGTTGAAGGTTGTGCTGCTCAGTGAAGAGGCCATTCTCTGCAGTGCTAATGCTAAGCACAGGGTTCTCGTTGTGGATGAGAACGTTGCTTCAAATTGCCTTTGATGTTGAATGGCAGTTCAGTTTGCAGAGGAACTTTGATTATTCCAGTTTCCCATTGCGTTCTCCAGTGTATGATCCAAGATTTACCTGCAAAGAGTGAGTAGAGGGATGTTAGGGAAGAAAGGCTGAAAGAATCTGACAGTTTTCTTTTGGTTCTTAGTGGCAGAATAGTCCTCAGATAAGATAAGGTTATGGTGGGGGTGAAAATGTGACTAAACAAACATTTTTAAAATGTTTTTTCTTTTGCTTGGTGATGAATCTGAAATGGAATTTGATAATTCATATCAAATAACCATCGGGGTGGTTTGGGGGAAATTATTTATTGTATTTCTGGTTGAACTTGATGTTCTTTAAAGATTTTCTTAACAATTCTGTGATTCTGTATAACCTTTGTTTTGGGAGAGCGTTCTAGTAATGGCAGCAGTAAATAACGAGAGAAAGTCTACAGGTTTTTTAAACAGTTAGCTTGATTTTGAGCAGTCACTTGGTTAAAGTGTTCAGGTGAAAGAGGAGGAAAAAAAAAAAGACAAAAGAGACCAAAGGCAAGGGGCCAGGTTGAGGTGAGGAAAGGAAATTTGAAGGGGTAGATGGAGAGTAGCAGTAAAAAAAGAACAGAATAAAAAACAGCGTCTTTACAGAGGAACATAAAAAGAGAAGAAGGTATAAATTGGAAAGAATGAGATAACAAAAGACTACAAAAAAGAGTAGTAGTAGAAACTTATTTTAAAAAAAGGAAGGTAGAGAAACACATGTTTAATAATGTCAGGCATAGTAGCATGAAAGGAACTGGAAAGTGAAAGATAACTTTAAACTGTATGGGTCCAATCTCTGAAAAAAGTGGTTGCACATATACAGATGGAAAATTAAGATTAAGTGCAGGAACAGAACATAACAGGAAATTGTGACAGGAAATTGTTGAGGAAATCTATGGGAGAAAGTACTGTAAGGAGATAAAAACTAGAATTCAGTATAAGAAAGATTAAATGATGGTAAAGGGCTCAGTTTGGGGTAAAATGTGGCAAGAAAGGAATGTACTTTTAGTTCCTTTTCTTAGCCAGCACATTTTCATGATGTGAAGAAGAGGAAAAGAGGAAGAGTTGCAAAGTGTGTATTTATGCCTTTGAAATGGTCTTGAAGATAAGTCCTGGGAGCAGTGTGTATCTTTTGTGCTTTCTGAAGTGTTACTGAGCTTTGAAAGACTGATTATTTTGACATGTATAACAAGGATTTCTTGAACTGTTTCACAAATAATCTGTTTTGTTTTTCCCATAGGAATTTGTCTTAACCAAAGAGAAGCAGTTAAGACTTCAGAAAATTACGGGTTTTGGTTTGATTTTTTTTTTTTTCTTTTAACTTTCCGTCAATGAAAGGTGGCAACTGTTGCAGAGAGAAAAAATAAATGTAGCTGATAGGGTACTGACTCTTCAGGGATACCCATTTATTTATTTGAATGAAAGGATGAATCTTTAATGAAAGGATGTACTGTCACGAATCTCCTAATTACTTAATCAGTGAATACATAGGTTGTAAAGTCTTCATTATTAATGAGAAGTCTGAAAATTGGATGCTACTTTAATATAGAAAGGGCAAAAGTTAAAACCAAAAAACCAAAACCAACCAACATGAAGTAACACTAATGGAATGTTCACCAGTATAAAGGACAGCATATGCAGTTTTTCCCAGATAGATTACTGTTTACTGTAGGGATTTCCTTTCTCTTGTCTGCTTATGAGAAGTGTAGTAGGACACTAAGTGTACTCTTTACAACTACATTGAGTTAACAACTTGTCACCACTTCTCAGCCCTGTCTGCTTCCAGAAAGATGATGCTACTGTCACACACACTTTATTGTTGAAGCCTTAATTGTCATTCATTTATCAGGAAAAGCAAAAGATGAGCCAGCACAGTGAGAGCAGCCTTTTTGTGTTGCTATTTTCTAAATTTAGGATTTAAGGTTTTTCCTGGGTTTTTTCAATAAGCAGCAATGCATGGATGTTTCTGACTTCAAGCATTTGGTTACTCTGGAAATTCCTGTCTGGCATGACGATGGTTCTCACCTAGCACCATCTGCCTCTAACTCAGAACTTTATCAACAATTGGAGAAAATCATGCTGATTATTGATGCACAGTTTAGCTGTGGTAAAGACACAATGTTCAGATTTGGAAGAGAATAAAGAAGAGAGGCTGGTGTTAATTGAAAGTCTCCCATGTAATACCATTACAGGTGCTTTTCTTTGTTCTGCCATGACCTTTTCGTTAAATTTTTGGATGTTTTTGACATGCTGAAATCCAAACTTAGGCTGAAAATTTTGATCTTCTTT
Organism: Cyanistes caeruleus; assembly: GCF_971803275.1. Classification (NCBI taxonomy): domain Eukaryota; kingdom Metazoa; phylum Chordata; class Aves; order Passeriformes; family Paridae; genus Cyanistes; species Cyanistes caeruleus. The sequence goes on from NC_141703.1 coordinate 26,238,625, forward strand.
TATCATGTTGCTGTGTACACATCATGGTACATTGCTATAAACAGTGCAGTTTCATCAGCCCTATCTGGTCAGAATATCTGTATTATAGCATGTTAAAAAGACAGAAAGGTTGCAGACTTCAGGCAAGATTCCTGTTCTCTATTCATGTAAACTTGAGAGAATTTATTAAAAATAAAGCAGAACATTAAGCACATATTCTTAAAACAGGCAACTCCAATAATTAATGTTGGGCAACTTCTGATGCTGGTTTTTAATGAACCTTAGAATAGTTTTTACAGACTAAATAATGCTACAGTGCCAGTTTTTGAAGTGTGAAAAAGTAAAATGTGTCAAAGATGTGAGGAAATCCTGTCCAAATGTGTGGTCTAGACAGCTTGAGATCAGCTCTGAACCTTGTATTAGAAAATCTGTTGAAAGAAACAGCTAGAAGAAAATAAGAAGCCTGGAAGATTAATTGTTAATGACAAAGTACAGAATAGGTTTTATCAAATGAATATGGGAGGAGATTGCAAATGTTTAGCTGATTAATGAAACAATGGCTATGCTTCAGCATACTTAAACCTTTTTAATTTCATTGCATTCTGATTTTAAATATGTTTTACAATACCTCCAGATTGTATGTTAAGGGGTTATGAATTACTGCTGAATCATTTTTGTGGCATTATCACTGAACAGCTGCATCAAGTAAGATTTTACTCCTGTTTAACAATTTCTTCAACAGCCCAGAAGAAAATTAAAAAATACTCTGAAGTAGAACTGGTAAGAAAAGAAGTAAACAATGAAGAGGAGAGATAAACGTGAATTGTTTGGCAAGCAGGTCATATCCAAAAATGTTACAGTTAAATTCCACATCTTGTGAAGAAAGAATCCAAGGTACACTTACAGGAGGAAAGACTATGCTGGAAACACAAGATCCTAAAAATGATCCAGGCATCAAGGTAGATTATAACTGTATATGTCTCCTACACTGTTTTGTGAGGAATTAGCTAATCTGAGTTTGGATGTGTAGGTAAAACTAATAATGGATTGGAAAATGGTGTTACGTCCAGATACAGTGAGACCAGAAGTGAGCAGCTGCATAATTTGTTAGCATCGTCATTTCAAAAGGATATTGGAAAAATCAGAAAAACTCAGAAAAAAAGCCCTTGCCCCAATTATTTGATTCCTAAAGTCAAGATCTATTACTGTGAGGTTTAAGGAAGTTTTATTTTGGCGTGTTTAATAGAAAGGGGGGAAATGGAGAAATTAGTGGATTTGTGTCAGGTCACACAAAAATATACCATTTCAAGGGGCTCATCAGTATCTGGGGAAAAAGTGACAAAAAATTTAAGAACTGGAACTTGAAATCAGAGTAATTAAAGTGAGTTACCCAGTTGATGATAGTAATAAACCCCTGGAACATATCTTTATTGGAATGATGACATTCCCACACTGGTAATAGTAGGACTACATGTAAATATACACATTAATGAATGTTGTTATCCCACATGTTTCTCCAGAATTCAGTTCTTTCTCAGAGGTGTCACAGGATCCTGAAAAAGGGAATTTTCAGCCCAATTTCTGATCTTAATAAGTTTGGTGCATCCATAGTTATCACTCTGGTAAAAAAAAAAAAATTAGAAGTGAAAAGTCTTCATTCCCCGTGAGAAGAGTCTTTCAAATCAAATTGAAGAAAAGGGCACCTGTTCTTTCATGCACATATTTATTTCACTTTAAACAAAACAATCTTTTTTGAGCTTGAGATTTTGTGCCTGAAAGAAATGAAGCTCGTGAAGGGAGCTTAGGTGCACAGCAGAAAATATTTTCTGCAAGCATTATTGATGTAGCTGTTACTTTACATCCAATTACTGAAAGTAGCACATGGTTAGACAGCTTTATTTGTTGCAGAATCAATTTCTGCTTGACTTTTATTACAGGTAAGAGATGAAAAACAGCTCTGTGAAATGGTGGGAGGAATTCCCAAGTGCAATAGCAATGACATCATATGAGACCATTAAGCAAAGACTCAATTATTAATATCTAGTACTTGGCAATTCTGAAAGATAGAGGAGCGTTTGAACTTGTAGTCTCGTAGCCATAGCACAAAGTCCTTTAAGCTTCAAGGTGCTTGTATTCAGTGTATTTCTCCACTGTTATTTTAGTAACAGACATTAGGACTTTACACTTCAGTAATTTACCACTGCCATGAATGTTGATAAGAGGGAGGTGTGGAAAGTGCATCTCAGAGCAACTGTTGTGTTTCTGTTCTCTTCACACTGATCTTCAGGAGTTTTAACACCTTTAGCGGATAAGTCTGGAAACCAAAAAATACTGGATATAAAAATTCATGGTGTTAATGTATTACTTTCATGGCCTATTTTGCATTCCCCGTGCCTTTTCTTCTGGCTAGCCTTGCTGTTACACAGTTGGTAGGAAAAAAGGGCAGAGCCTGGCACTGTGCAGAGCCACTGTGTGGTCTCTGATACTGCCTTCCTGGCCCCTCCACTGCT